>NC_091441.1:15025671-15224751 GCF_964237555.1 Oryctolagus cuniculus | reverse complement strand
TCAACTCTCCAATATAAAGCGATACAGGACTGGCTGAATGGATTAAAAAAAAAAAAACTCTTCTATTTGATATTTACAAGAAACACATCTCACCAACAAAGATACACACAGCTGAAAGGTAGAAGAATGGAAAAATATATTCTATGTTAACAGAACCAAAAATAGCTGGTGTAGCCATCCTAACATCAGACAAAATAGACTTTAACACAAAAACTGTTAAAAGATACACAGAAGGGCACTATGCAATGATTAAGGACTCAATTCAACAGGAAGATGTGACTATTATAAATGTATATGCACTTAATTACAGGGTACCTAGCTATTTAAAAGAAATGTAAAGGGACCTAAAGGGAGATATAGGCTCCAATACAATGGTAATGGGAGACTCCAATGCTTCACTTTCAGCAATGGACAGATCAACCAGACAGAAAATCAGCAAGGAAACAACAGTTAATCAACACTATAGACCAAACAGACCTAAAGGATATCTACAGAACTTTTCATCCTATAGATGCAGGATACACATTCTTCTCAGCAGTGCATGGAACTTGGATAGACCACATGCTAGGCCATAAAGCAAGTCTCAGCAAATTCAAAGAAATTGAAATCATACCATCTTCTCTGACCACAATGGAATGAAGCTAGAAATCAGCAATTCAAGAATCTCTATAACATATGTAAATACATGGAGACTGAACAACATGCTTCTGAATGAACAGTGGGTCACTGAAGAAATAGAGAAATCAAAAACATTCTGGAAACAAATGAAGATGACAATTACAACATATAAAAACTTATGGGATACAGCAAAAGCGGTGTTAAGAGGAAAGTTTATAGCAATTGGTGCCTACATCAAGAAATTAGAAAGGCACCAAATAAATGAGCTATCAATGCATCTCAAGGACCTAGAAAAATAACAGCAAACCAAACTCAAAAACTAGTAGGAGAAAAGAAATAATTAAAATTAAAGAAGAAATAAACAAAAATAGAAACCAAAAAAATACAAAAGACAAAAAAAAAGCTAATTGTTTGAAACAATAAAAAAAATTGACATACCACTGGCCCAACTATCCAAAAAAAAAAAAGAGGGAGAAGACCCAAAGCAATAAAATTAGGAAATATAACAGACACCACAGAAATAAAAAGAATCATCAGAAATTACTACAGAGAACTATATGCCAATCAATAGAGAAACCTAGAAGAAATGGGTAGATTCCTGGACACATACAACCAACCTAAATTGAGCCATGAAGACACAGAAAACCTAAACAGATCAATAACCAAGATGGAAACTGGATAAGTAGTAAAGACCCCCCAAGCAAAGAGAAGCCCAGGATCTGATGGCTTCACTGCTGAATTCTACCAGACAGTAAAGGAAGAATTAACTCCAATTCTTCTCAAGCTATTCAAAACGACTGAAAGGGAGAGAATCCTCCCAAATTCTTTCTATGAAACCAGCATCACCTTAATTTCTAAACCAGAAAAAGATACAACAGGCAAAGGGGACTACAGACCAATTTCCCAGATGAACATAGACCCAAAATTCCTCAACAAAATACTAGCCAATTGAATCCAGCGACACATCAAAAGATCATTCACCCAGACAAGTGAGATTTATCCCAGGTATGCAGGGGTGGTTCAACATTTGCAAACCATCCAATGTGATACATCACATTAACAAACTGAAAAACAAAAGCCATATGATTATCTTAATAGATGCAGAAAAAGCATTTGATAAAACACAACACCCTTTCATGATGAAAACTTTAAGCAAATTGGGTATAGAAGGAACATTCCTCAACACAATCAAGACAATTTATGAAAAACCCATGGCCAGCATATTGAATGAGGAGAAGTTGGAAGCATCCCTACTGAGATCTGGAACCAGATAAGGATGCCCACTCTCAGCAATGCTATTCAATATAGTCTTGGAAGTTTTAGCCAGACCCATTAGACAAGAAAAAGAAATCAAAGGGATATGAATTGGGAAGGAAGAAGTCAAACTATCCCTATCAGCAGATGACATGTTTCTATATATAGGGGATCCAAAAAACTCTACTTAAGAGACTATTTGAACTCAAAGAGGAATTTGATAAAGTGGCAGGATATAAAATCAACATACAAAAATCAACAGCCATTGTATACAGACAATCCAATGACTGAGAAAGAACTTCTAAAGATCAATTCTATTCACAATAGCTACCAAAAAAAAAAAAAATCAAGTATCTTGGAATAAATTTAACCAAGAATGTAAACAATCTCTAAGATGAGAATTACAAAGCATTAAAAAAAATAGAAGACACAAAGAAATGGAAAAAATTTTCTATGTTCATGGATTGGAAGAATCATTATCATCAAAATATCCATACTACCAAAAACAATTTACAAATTCAACACGATACCAACCAAAATCCTAAGGACACTCCCCTCAGATACAGAAAAAAAAGATGCTGAAATTCATATGGACACACAGGAAACCCCAAATAGCTAAAGCAATCTTATACAACAACAATAACAACAAAAAGCTGGAGACATCACAATACCAGATTTCAAGACATACTACAGGACAGTTACAATCAAAAGAGACTTGTAGTGGCAAAAAACAAACAAACAAACAAACAAACAAACAAAATCTGATGGGTAGCTCAATGGAACAGAATAGAAATGCCAGAAATCAACCTATGCATCTACCACCAACTTATTCTTGACAAAGGAGCTAAAATCAATCCCTAGAGCAGGGATAGTCTCTTCAACAAAGGGGGCTGGGAAAACTGGATCTCCACATGCAGAAGTGTAAAGAAAGACCCGTACCTTACACCTGACAAAAAAATCCACTCAAAATGGATCAAAGACCTAAATCTTTGACCTGATATCATCAAATTATGAGACAACATTGGCATAGGCAATGAGTTCTTGAAAAAGACCCCAGAGGCACAGGAAATCAAAGCCAGAATTAACATGGGATTACATCAAATCGAGAAGCTTCTGCACTGCAAAAACAACACTCAGTAAAGTGAAAAGGCAACCGACAGAATGGGAGAAATTGTTTGCAAACTATGCAATAGATAAAGGATTAATAACCAGAATATATAAAGAGATCAAGAAACTCAACAACAACAAAACAAACAAACCAGTGAAAAAATGGGCAAAGGACTTAAACAGACATTTTTTAAAAGAAGAAATCCAAATGGCTGACACATGAAAAAAAGATTCAGAATCACTAGCCGTCAGAGAAATGCAAATCAAAACCACAATGAGGTTTCACCCCATCCCAGTTAGAATGGTTTTCATATGACACCAACAAATAATAAATGCTGGCAAGGATGTGGAGAAAAAGGCACCCTAATCCACTGTTGGTGAGAATGTAATCTGCTACAGCTACTGTGAAAGACAGTATGGCGATACCTCAGACATCTGAATATAGACCTTCCATAAGATCCAACCATCCCACTTCTGGGAATAATTCACCTTAGGGAAATGAAATCAGCATATGAAAGAGTTATCTGTACCCCCATGTTTATTGCAGCTCAATTCACAATAGCTACGATATGGAATCAACCCAAGTGCTTGTCAACTGGAGCTGGATAAAGAAATTATGGGATATGTACACCATGGATATTACACAGAGGTAAAAAAAAAAATGAAATCCTATCATTTGCAACAAAATGGATGAAACTGGAAAACATCATACCAAGTGAAATAAGCCAGTTCCAAAAGGACAAATACCATATATTGCCCCTGATCTGTGATAACTAATAGAGCACTGAAATTAACACTTCGAGATGCAATGACTTTGAATAGCTCTTGTCTCAACTATTAAGGAACAGGTTTCTTTTTTTTTTTTAATACAATTTGTTGAATTCTTTACTTAGTCTATAGTTAACTGCATGTATATCAAGTCAATTGAAAATAGCTCTTAGTAAAAAATAAGAATGGGAATAGGAGAGGGAGGAGGAGGAGGAATGGGATTGTGGGTGGGAGGGCAGGTATGATGGGAAGAATCACTGTATTCCAAAAGTTGTATTTAAGAAATGTTTGAAGTTTGTATTCCTTAAATAAGAGGTTTCTGGGGGAAAAATAAAAGTAAAAATAAAGTAAGTCATTCCAAGTATGTCTCATATATCTAGAGACAACTTTGTCAAAAATGTGTTGATGTAAATATGGGCCTTCAAACAGGAAGTGCATTTGCTTGTTCATTCAATCCTATGCATGGAAATCATAATGTGCAGACAGACAAAATGATCTCTGTCCTCATTTACAGTATAATGGAGCAACAGAGTTCAAGTAAAGGCGATTTCAAGTGTCTATGCACACTGCTCCATGCCAGAATATATTCCATAATTCCAGAATATTGCATATCCATAAAGGAACAGCAAATGGAAAGATTTTCTTTGAAATATTTATTAACTTTGGAGGAGTAAACCTACTACCCAAGAGTTTGGATGACTTGTGACTTTCTACTGCCTTCTTGATTTCATAAGGAAGCGTAGGTTAGAATTACAGATTAATCTCCCCAGTTGGGGAATAATAAAGAAACTCTATGTTAACTCCTAATTTTGTCAAAATAGAGCAAGTGAACAGATAATTCCATTGCACAATTTTGATAATGAGAAATTAAATGCTGCTTAAAATAAACTGGGCTGAATTATAGCTGGCAATAAATATCAAACACACATTTTAAAACCTACTAGGTAGAAACTGTGAATGAGTACAAAGTGTCTACAAAAGAATGATAAACACAGGATAGTGAGGCGGACTTTAGCCTAGCAGTTAAAATGGCCACATCAGGGTGCCTGGGTTCAAGTTCTGGCTCAGTCTCCTGATTCCAGCTTCTTGCTGGTGCAGATCCTGGGAAGCAGTGTTTATGGCTCAAGTGGTTGGGTTCCTGCCACCCACTTGGAAGACCTGGATTGAGTTCCCAGCTCCAGGCTTTGGCCGGGCCTACCCCTAGTCACTGCAGGCATTTGGGAAGTGAACCAGCAGATGGGGAATGTCTACCTCTCAAATAAATAAAATGAAATTTAAAAAATTTTAAAAAGAATGATATATAGATGGTTAATGGCAAAACTATCATTGTTACAAAAGCTTCAACTTTTATTTAAAATCCTATCTTCCTATTACTCTGTTTAAAAGGCAGAGAGAGAGAGAGAGAAAGAGAGAGAGAGACAGATACCCTATCTCCTGGCTCACTCTTCAAATACCTGCAACTGCTGGGGCTGGGTCAGACTGAAGCCAAGAGCCAGGAATTCAATCCACAGGGGTGGCAGGGACTTAGCTACTGGAGTCATTACCTGATGCCTCCCAGGATGCACAATAGCCTGTAGAGGCAGGACCTGAACAGAGGCACTCAAATAAGGGGTGTTTCTGCCCCAGTGGTGTCTTAACTACTGAACCAAACGCCTGCTCCTATCTTCCCATTTTAAATGTATGCAATTATAAGTCAGTGTATACTGCTGGTATTATATGAAATAGTTTTAGGTGGTAATCAAATGCCTTTTAAATAATTTTTAAAAAATATTTATCAAAAAAATCATATTTTTCACTTACAGACAAAAAATTATTAAAACAGTGTTACTAAGTAAAAATATGTGAGAGGGGCCAGTGCTATGGTGAAGCAGGTAAAGCTGCTGTGTGCAGTGCCGGCATCCTATATGGGCAGCAGTTCGTGACCCAGCTGCTCCACTTCCGATCCAGCTCTCTGCTATGGCCTGGGAAAGCAGCAGAGGATGGCCCAAGTCCTTGGACCTCTGCGCCCATGTGGGAGACCCTGAAGAAGCTCCTGGCTTCGGAATGGCCCAGCTCTGGTCATTGCGGGCAACTGGGAAGTGAACCAGCAGATGGAAGATCTCTTTCTCTGCCTCTCTCTACCTCCGCCTTCAAATAAATAAATAAATCTTAAAAAAAAAAAAGTGAGATAATTTAAAGTTTAAAAAAGGGCAAAATCATCTATAGTGTTGCAAGTCAGAGAGTGATGACCAACAGGGAGGAAAGAGGCAGGAGGGTGACTGCTAGGTTACTGGGAGTGTGGTCTTGGTCTGAGATGTCCACATGGCACAGCCTGTGATAATTAAGGAAGCTGAACATTTATGGGTTCCTGCATGTCTTCACATATTTGCACTATAAAAAAAGAGTCTGTTCTAGAAAGTCAGTGATTAGGCCCAGCATTGTGGCGCAGCAGGTAAAACTGCTGCCTGCAACCTCAGCATCCTATATGAGCATGCCAATTCAGCTCCCTGCAAATGTCCTTAGTAAAAAAGCAGAAGATGGCTCAAGTACTTAGGCCCCTGCCACTCAACTAGAGACCTGGATGGAGTTCCAGGCTTCTGGCTTCAGCCTGACCCAGCCCTGCTGCAGCCATCTGAGGAGTGAATCAGTGGACAGAAGATCACTTTGTCTCTTCGGGTTTTCTTACTTGGGTCCTGGGAACAAGTTTGCCTCTCTATGGTGGAGAATGAGCCCAGAGTGACCCGGGTATCAATAAGCCAAGTCCTTCTCAAGAAAGAAGGGCACATTCACTTTCTCTTTGAGAATTATGCCTTTCAGATAAATAAATAAATCTTTGGAAAAAAGTGATTTTAGAAAAGTAAAAAAGAATAAAAGAAAAATTAATGAAGTAATACATAAATGACTCACATTCAGGAAACACTGGTAAAAGAAATGTAAATTAGTTCAATCATGGTTTTATACCTTTATAGTATTATGATGTCAACCTTTATACTGTTTTTTTTCATATTCCAGATGGTAGGCTGTGACACCTCAAAAGTACAGGGACAGCACATGGCCCCACTGGTTCTTTGCCCTTCATTACTGTTCTGTAGGACAGCCCTGTCTGGATCTGTTCATGTTGAGGCTAACACCTCTCTACATGAAGTCAACTTGATCTCAAAAAGAAAAGTCTGTTTGACCGTTAAGACTGTGAGGCTAGCCTTATTACAGACAAAGGCTACCAGTGACAAAAAGGACAATGTGAAGGAATGCTTCTGCTGGAACCAGAATTTTAAACTCTCTCCAGATGGTGGGTCAGCAACTTCCTCCTCACAGGGAGAAAGGATCCACCTCTTTGTCTCGGGAGGATATGAGCTTCATCTGAAGCAGCTAACTAATTCTTACACCTCTTTTTTAAGAAATGGAATTCTCTTAAAAAATACATGACTATTGCAAAAAAGTTCAGGTGGAAGTCAAAAGTAAAAATCATCTAAAGTCTTATCTCCTAGGTACACAGTAACATTTTTATGTCAGTCCCTCTACATGTACTTCTCCGCATATACATTTATCTAACAAACATGGAATCAGACTACACAATAAGCATGGAATCATACTATACAGATTTTATAACTTGCTTTCTGATCTTTGTAACAGATGTAGACTTTTAAAAAAATATTTATTTATTTGACAGGTGGGAGGTGGGGGAAGACACAGAGATCTTCCATCCTTTGATTATGTCCCAAGTGACTGCAATGGCTAGGGCTGAGCCAGGCTGAAGCCAGGACCTAGAACCCAGGTCGCCTATGTGGAGACGGGGTCCAAGGATTTGGGCCATCTCCTGCTGCTTTCTCAGGTGCACTAGCAGGGAGCTGGATCAGAAGCAGAGCAGTGAACACTTGAACCACTGCTTAGACAATGGGATGCTGATGTCGCAGGCAGTGACTTAACTTGTTGTGCCACAACACTGCCCCAGTGTAGACATTCTTTAACAAAGCATAATATACATTTAAACTTGTCACTGCAGATGTATACCATATGCTAATGAGTACACAGTATTCTACTATGCACATCAGAGATTACCCTATGCGCTATGGTTGACATTTAAGTTGTTTTGCAATCTATATAGTGGAAATTTGGATATGCACAGGAAATAAAACATCTATGTGTAAAGATATTATCATCACCTTGTAACAGTCTGACTTTAATGATATAGTGACACGATATGGTGACAAGAATTCACAATGCTTTACTTCAGTCATCAATGCTTATTAAGAGTCATTAAATAAAATTAATGAGAAGTCACCTCACCTGTGAATAAATGAGGAAATTTAATAGGCAGTATCACAGCCTCCTTAAGTGCTTCTTTGGCTCCTTCAAGACCAGCTACATCACTCCATTTCACATTTGGTCGCTCTATAACAATGGCACCTACAAAGAATGTATGTCATCTTTAAATTAAGGAAGTTTGTTTCATCAAAAGTTAGAAGACAATACAAAATAATGATGTTTAAAATTATTTGGAAAAGTATTAGGTGCTATAAATATGTCTGAAATAGCCTGATGAAGGAGTAGTTCTTGAGGTAGACAGGAATCTGGTGGGTGACTACATAACTAGTAAGCCACTTAATCTATTTCTGCTTCCTCATTCATGAAATGAAAATATTACCATCTATCCAAACTGCTTAGGTTAGTGGAAGGAGGAAATGACACAATGAATAATACAGTATTTGGAAAAGCACTACACATTATATGAAGTAGTTATAATTTGGAAACATCCATTCTAGAGTACCAAAAGTACTTATTCAATAAATGTTGATCTATTAGGGTGCTTCAAAGGCTAGTAGAGAATGGAATTAAAAGATAAGTTCTGGCCGGCGCCACAGCTCACTAGGCTAATCCTCCGCCTAGCAGCGCCGGCACACCGGGTTCTAGTCCCGGTCAGGGCGCCGGATTCTGTCCCGGTTGCCCCTCTTCCAGGCCAGCTCTCTGCTGTAGCCAGGGAGTGCAGTGGAGGATGGCCCAAGTCCTTGGGCCTCACACCCCATGGGAGACCAGGAGAAGCACCTGGCTCCTGGCTCCTGCCATCGGATCAGTGCGGTGCGCCGGCCGCAGCTCGCCGGCCACGGCGGCCATTGGAGGGTGAACCAACGGCAAAAGGAAGACCTTTCTCTCTCTCTCTCTCACTGTCCACTCTGCCTGTCAAAAAAAAAAAAAAAAAAAAAAAAAAAAAAGATAAGTTCATTTTGGTGAAAAAAAATTGAAATACAGTTTTTCATAATACACAATTCCCATGAGCTTTTTTGATGACCCCTCATATGCATGGGTTTAAACCCTTTTTTGCATCAAAAATTATCTTCTAATTCCATTTTCCATAAACTTTTTGAAGCACTCCTGTGATATTTCTCCTGTTAATCAAAAGGTGATCTACTGCGCTCCTCACAAAAAAGGAAAATATGCCCCACAGCTCTAACTGAAGACGAGACAGATGGAAGGAAAAGGGAAAGGAGAGGAAGGGATGGAATGGAATGGGAGCAGATGACAGAAAAGGCCGTTTATCCCTTTAGATCTGCAATACTTCCCTGAGATTTACCCAATTTTCTATTTGACTCCAAAAGGCCTATTTATAATTTTTGAAACTTAACTAAGTTACACAAATGAATGATTTAGTTTCTGAATGCAGCGTAGTCACAATTCATAGCAATTACTGCAATAAATCCAACAAAGATTTCTTTCAATGTAACTAGCTGGCAAAATTTTCTAGTTATCTATTATCAAATGATTTCTCCAGTTTTCTAGCACATGGAAAAACCTCAACTACAACTATTAAGCAACCTGTTCTAAGATGTATAGCTGTTTTAAGTATAACACTACGACATATACAATCTAATGACTGATCTATGAAATTAAGTTTTATAGGTTATTTCTTTTCATTAGGAAAGATCAACTACTACCCAAAAGCTAGTTATACTCAGAAATTTATTCCCCAACATCATGAAATTCTTTGGTTACTAAAGTTAAATGAAACCATGATTTTTGTACCCTGAAAGTACAGAGTAGAATGAAGAAAAATGTCAATTCATTTTTTTTAATTCCATTAAGGTTAATAATCCCAATTGAGAAAATATCTACATTACAGGATAGATTTTTTTTTGTCAATTTATTCTCCCACTTATCTAATACTTTTCTCCTTAAAGTTGAAAGATGACTTTGGAATACTTGCTGATAAATACTAAACACCAAACTTTAACAGAAAGCTCAAAGCATAAATATATTTTTAATTTTAACAATCAAGTTACACTTAATGTCATAATCTGAAACAAAATTATACTAGTGTTTCAGGAAAAAAGAAAAGATTTTAAAAAGTGTATATTATGAAATCTATCAGCAGTTCATTAAATTAAAAGATGAGGGGAAAAATGGATTGTCAGATAAGAAAGGCTGGAACACCTTTCCTATTGCATTTTATTATGAAATTCTGAGGAAATTTCTGCATGCACTTAAAAAAAAAACTGTCCCTTATCAAAACTGCTATTAAAAAGTTGGATATATCTTTGTCAAATAAAGGATAGAATCCAATTTTCACTGGGGTGGGTGGGTAGGGGGTGGGTAGAGATGAGAACAAAACCAGTACAGCAGACTGAAAATGTTGCTTGTCCTATACTTGGCATACCACTAAGTTACCCAACAAATACTAAGTGGTATGTGTGTGAGAGAGAGAAAGCAAGAAGTTGTGAGCGAGAACGAGATACCACTTCAAAGAGAGAGAGAGAGAGAAAGACTGCTTCAGGCAGTAGGAACACAGTTGTACACAGAAGTTTCTGCCCTTGGACTATATCAACCATTGAAATTCTTGGCATACAAAATGGTCTGAGTCCTTATTAATTGTACTGTGTTTAAGATACTATCCACACCCTGTTCTTCTACACATTCCAGTGCGGTAGGTAAGACAGCCCTATTACCAAATTGAGAAGGCTAGTAAAACAAGGATAAAGGTCTGCTCAGCTAGGTATATTCACTCTTCAGTAACCAAGGATGAAGCTACATCCATTTAAGAATCTTGACCAGTTATGCATTCTATTTGGTAAGATTCAAATGAATAGATACATCCTACCTATAACCTATAATTTAATTTGAAAAAATCATTAGCTAAAAAAACCCTCTGAAATAAAAAAAGAAAATCTAAACTCAGCAATTAAGAAGCCAGAAATTAAATAGATGCCTTTTTAAAAAAATTGTATTTACTTATTTGAAAGGCAAAGTGACAGGGAGAAACAGAAACAGAAACAGACATAGAAACACACACACACACACACACACACACACAGTAATCATCTATCCACTGGTTCACGCCCCAATGGCTGCAACACCTAGGGCTGGGCCAGCCCGATGCTAGGAGTCAGCAACTCCAGGGGTGCAAGCACTTGGATCATCTGCTGCATTCCCAGGTGCATTTGCTGGATCAGAAGCACAGAGTAAGAATGAGTAGAACTGGCACTCGGATTTGGGATATCAGCATGGCAACTGGCGGTGACTTACCCCTGCTGCGCCATGGCAACCCCAACAGACGCCTTTTAAATACATAGAGTCACCGATTTATCGAGTCTCTAGAATTTGTCAGCTGAAACATAAGGTAGTTTTTCCACTGCCATTAATCTTATAAAAGCCCTGAAAGGAAGGTATTATGAATTTTCATTTCAAGGATAGGGACTCAGACTAGGAGGTTAAGGAACTTGTCCACAATTATAAAGTTTTTAACAGCAGACCTCGGTGTGCAATCCAGATTTTTGGTGTGAAATTGAGATTCTTGGTGTGGAATTGAGATTGGAATGGAGCCAAAATCTTTGCCTTTCCATTATGGCACTGCAGTGGTGTGCAAGTGCTTTTATGTTGCTCAAGGTAAAAGCAGAAGGCTTAAAGAGCTCAAAGGCAATGCAAACAGATAAACGTAAATCAGAGCATTAAAAAGCGGATGAGGAGCCGGCGCCGTGGCTCAATAGGCTAATCCTCCACCTTGCGGCGCCGGCACACCGGGTTCTAGTCCCGGTTGGGGCGCCGGATTCTGTCCCGGTTGCCCCTCTTCCAGGCCAGCCCTCTGCTGTGGCCAGGGAGTGCAGTGGAGGATGGCCCAGGTGCTTGGGCCCTGCACCCCATGGGAGACCAGGAAAAGCACCTGGCTTCTGGCTCCTGCCAGGATCAGCGCGGTGCGCCGGCTGCAGCGGCGGCCATTGGAGGGTGAACCAACGGCAAAGGAAGACCTTTCTCTCTGTCTCTCTCTCTCACTGTCCACTCTGCCTGTCAAAAAAAAAAAAAAAAAAAAAAAAAAAAAAAAGCGGATGAGGAAGAGCAGGTAGGAAACATGAAATAAACTATCAATGACTCAGCGGTAGCAATAGCAGTAAATGCCAAATGTATTCCTAATCCATCCTGCTCATCTGACAGTAAATTTAATTAACCCATTAGATTTTGTAGCACGCTAAGAGTATAAACGCTGAGTTCTCTACAAGAGGGAAAATACAGTGAAAGAGAGTAAGCTAAAGGACAGCCTTTTACAGGCAGATATAAAACAAAAAAAACCAGCATCCTCACTATAAAAAACTGAACTACTAGAGACCTGCGAGTGCACACTCTGTGAAAATGCTAACAAAGCCAGCATGTGACACCCTGGGAACCAAAGCCACTTCTTGACCTTCACTTAAATGCAGAGAGGAGAGAAAAAATACACTACAAATACACAATTCACTGAGGTGTTTCTTTTTTTTTTAAATAAGATAATAAGTTTAAAAAATGAAATCTAAAGCAACCTTGAAGCTGATTCTGCAGTTTCTTTTTTTCAGGATCGTCAGATTCTCCTTCCCCATCACTGTCATTCCTAATAGAAAGAATTTAATATGTTCAAATGATCACTTGCTGCTATCAAATAAAGCAAAAACGAAGGAAAGATTCCCCAAAATATTTGTAATTTAAATGGAAAAACAAGACATTGACATTTCACTATTTTTGATAATATATTAAGTATAACAGGAAGCAGGCACATTATCAATTAACAGGGAATAAGGAACATGTAAAGGACAAAAAGACCAGAAAGAAGTCAGGAACTAATTCCAAGTCCCCATGACATACCTATCATGTACGAATTCACAAATGCATGTGCCACACAGAATTGTAAATCAGAAAAAAAATCCATCAGGACCAGGCAAAGTACACATCAGAGCAAGAGGTCACACTAGGAGCAAAGCCCCGGAACACTAATCATGTAAGGCACAAAGGCCTGTAACTCTTAGTCTGAGTTTTCCACAAGGATGGGTAAGTTTCCTGATGAAAATGAACTGAACCCAAAGAATAGGTGGGCCAACCAGGTACCTCTTACCTACACATTTATCTTGAGGAAAATAATTCAAAATGAACTCAAGGATTTGACTACAAGGATAATCATGCCCTCAGTGTTCACAAAAGGGGGGAAAAAACAGAAATAACTGATGTTCAATTCTAGCAATTAGCATGTAATAAAATATTGTAATCTTTAAACATTATATTGGAGAAATAATTTATTATTAAGATATTCCTAACACAATGTTGGGAGTCAAAAAGCAATAAAGCAAAACAAAACAAACAAACAAAACCCGCATAGCATTACATCATTTTTTTAAATATAAGAAGAGACTTTTAGGGCAACATGGACTAGTCTTGGTTACTGCGGGATGGAGATTACAGATGAGGCAGATACTGCAGCTGACTCTCCAGCTTCCTCCAATCATGGCTGTGTGGACTGTAGAGTCCATACTTACGAACACTGCCCTTCGTAGGCACCCTTGCAGGCAGGGTTCCACATGCGGCTCAACTTCCTCCAAGAAGGTGGGGCTGCTCACGAGGAGACCACATCTTTAGGTGAAAGCACTGGTTTTTCTGAGGGAGCTGTGGCAGAGGTTTTACTGTGTGATCTCTACTTGAACAACCCTGGTATCTCGCTGAGTTTTCCTCCCAGGGATAAAGAATCCACACTTGCTTCCCTGACCCCTTTCCTCAGGTTCTCCCTGATGGGTTCCCATTTCAGGAGAGGTCACTGCAGCACGACCAGAAGATCCTCCGCGGACGGGGAGAGAATGCGCTGGCCAGGGAGTCTCAGCAGCAGGTGCAGGTCCTGGCGTCTGAGCTCAACTGAGTTCTTCCCAATGCTTTAGTTTCTTGTTTGGAGTCCCTGTCTTACATTAAATGTCCTTTCATATAAGAAATGTTAAAATGTAGTTCAATAATTCGTATAATCGGACTGTCATCTGATTTTTTATTATGTCAGTGTTGTAGGTGCTGAAGAAAAAAATATTCTTAGAATGTCAAGAATACAAAACTCGGAGCTAATACTTTTCTTCAAGTTCTGTCACATGGTTCTACGCAGCCAATCAAGTCTAGTTCTTCTATTCCTCCAAGTTCTTCAAAATGGCCTATGGCAGCAGCCAGAGTCCCCAAAACACTGCCAAAAAGGCACCTCATTCCTTGTGACCACAGAGCATGACTTAAACATCTGCCACTGAGCACCGTGAATTACAGGTACCATATCCCTTAAAGCTAACCAGAACCGCGCTACTGTCAATCCTAACCAGGCTAGGTCACTCAATCCCAGAGCCTCGTGTCAAGTGTATCACCTGGAGCCACTGTGTGCCAACTAAGCGTGGTCAGAGAGGATCTGTGTTCCATCTGCTTACACATATTGCAAGTTCAAGAAATAAATTCTGCATCTGTGAATGGTACATTCCCTATCAAGGAAGACATTTCCAAAATGGGTTTTAATATTCATAGACTGTACATACTCTAGGTTCTGGCAACACACATTCTCCACTGCAGCCAACCAACTTCGTTGACACAATAGGAAAGCAGCCTTAGATAACAGTAGGTAACTGACTGGGGAAGCTGTGTTCCAGTAAAGCTTATTTAAAAAACAGGCAGCAGACAAGCTTTGGCCCGTGAGCCAGGGGATGCCAACAACTGATTTAGACAAAAGAAATGGGTACACAACTAAAAAGTTCCAGTGAAACCGAACTCTTTCTATACATACCCCTTCTCATCCGCTGAGCTCGGCTGTGCTTCTTTCACTGGCTTCTGTGGCTTTTTCTCCTTCTGTTTCAGATACTCCTTCAGCTTCTCGGCTCTGTCAAGATATTCTGTGCATTTTGCTCTGATGCTCTGCTTGGCTTTGTCACCTTGTGCTTCATCTACCGAAGAGAAATGAGAGACTTTTTCTTTAGCGTTAGGTATAGGAATTTGTTTAAGCTCTTCAGACCCATTTTTTAAACAGGGGAAGTCGATGTCGGGGAAGACAAGCAAGATCGTCTGTAACTCTTGCTAACCACTGATTATCAACTCTTTTCTACTTATTCTGGCAAGGTTGAGACCAATAGTGAGTTTGTGTGTAAAAAAACAAACAAAGACCTGAACAAAACAAGAGGATGTTTTCAGTTAATGTTAAGTAATCATAAGAATTTTAGTATTTTCTAAGTTTCCTTTTCTCTCCACCATTTGAAAGCTGCTTGCCTCACACAAAATCAATAAAATCAAACAGAAGTAAAACAATATTAATCTTTTCCATTAATGTGTATATTAATTTTGAAAGAATAACAAGTGATGGAAATGTCATATGTTATATGTATCACTGATACAGCAATTTTATTACATATAAATACATCCATCAGGGCTATTTTCAAAAGCAGACTTCGGCAATATACCCAACACATGGATTAGCCCCATTATTTATGTGTTATCATTAATTCTTAGTTTTGCTTTAATTTGACACAAATTCTCAAAATTAAATGGAGAGGGAAGTTAAAAAAAAAAAAACCTTATTCAACCACGTTAACTTAAGATGCTCAAAGGTACGGTTTTTTTTAATTGATTTTTTCCCTCCTTATTGTATCCCCAGTGTCTAGAATAGTGAGTGCCCAGCTCATGGAAAACACAAATGAAATTAAATGAAATGGATAAAATGTCTCCCAAACTATTTTTTAAAACAGAATTTTTCCAGCATATGGTTAGAAATGGTTATGGAAGTCACATAATTTGGGTTTACTACCAATAACATAAAAAAAACTTCCACTGATCATATGACATTGTAATGTGTTCAGGTATACAAACTAGGAAGTGTCACATTTGTTAGCTAAGTCTAAGTACTTAAGTGACTAGGAAGAAAGCGGAAAATTTCTGGCAAATGGATAGTTCTGAATTTTCTGGCACTGTATTTCAAATTTCATAAATGAAATACTGTAAGCTTTTCTTTCAGCATTTCTAAATAAGAAAAATAACAATGCCCTTACATTTGACCACATGGAGAAAATATTGCACAGCATGCTGGTAGAGCTGAAGGGCTTCCTCGTAGTTTCCAGCTTTGTCTTCTTGTGCCGCCTTGCTAGCAAGATCTATTGCTTTCTGTTTGAGGGAGGGAAAATAAGAACACTAAAATTAAAGCATATATCTCGGTTTGAAATAATCACATTGAAAAGTTTTTTTTAAATAAAAGCAATATCAAATCCATCTCTTATTCTAAATGCAAATTAAATTTGCCATAGGGATAACTTGCCACTCAAATACCATTTTATCTAGTACCAATCACTTATGAGTCAGATAACTCAGTCAACTAAAGTAAAACTCAGGCTAGCAAGGAATAATTGAATAATCTGTAAATTCAAATTAAAACAGCATTGAGGGAAATTTCAAATCTTAAATGCTGCTGTATCTAAAGCATATTAATGAAAAATTAGGAATTCAAATAAAATCCCAAATAACCAGTGAAGACTTTTAAATAGCAAAACAAAACCTGAAAACTTAAACTTTTTTTTTTGACAGGTAGAGTTATAGACAGTGAGAGAAAGACAGAGAGAAAGGTCTTCCTTCCGTTGGTTTACTCCCCTAATGGCCACCAGGGCTGGCGCTGTGCCAATCCGAAGCCAGGAGCTTCTTCCTGGTCTCCTATGCGGGTGCAGGGCCCAAGCACTTGGGCCATCCTCCACTGCACTCCCGGGCCACAGCAGAGAGCTGGACTGGAAGAGTAGCAACTGGGACTAGAACCCAGCACCCATATGGGATGCCGGCGCCCCAGGCAGAGGATTAACCAAGTGAGCCATGGTGCCGGTCCCCGAAACTTAAATTTTAAATAGTCAAATGATGCCATATGATGGAATAATGAAGGATTATTAAAATAAAAATAATAAACATTTATAATAATATGAAAAGGGTTTATGATGGACATTTTCAAAAAGTAGGATACAACTCACAGCGTAAGTTCAACCGTTTGAAACAGACAAAAAAACAGAGGAAAAGGGGAGGAAATTTAACAGAGCCTATTAAATAAGCCTTTACTGTTTTCATTTTCTCCCTTTTCACACTTCTAAAAATGTCCATAATGAACACAGACAACTTTTGTAGTACAGTCATCCTTCCTGTCAAGGAGGGTAAGTTCTAAGACCCCCATGGATGTCTGAAACTACGGATACCACACCTAACCTTACAGTACTACATGTTGTTTCCTATACTGACGTCCTTGAGAATCTGAGAGAGGTTGGATCCAGGGCCTCTGTGGATATCAAAATCTGTGGATTACTTCTAACACCTGATACAAGGTACACACTACATAAGTAGATGTTATACTGTATTATTTACAGGAAAGAAGGAAAAAAAAAAGATTTGTACACGTTCAATATAAACACAATTTTTTTTCATGAATATTTCTGCTCCGTGGTTGGTACAGTCTAGAGATGTTAGAAATCTAGATATGAGGGGACCACTATACACACACACCTGTAATAAAGTTTTTTTTTCATTTTTCACTTTTTAAAAAAAAATATTTATTTATTTATTTATTTATTTGAGAGGCAGAGTTACAGAGAGATGGAGAGACAGAGAGGAAGGTCTTCCCCCTGCTAGTTTACTCCCCAAATGGTCACAATGGCCAGAGTTAAGCCAATCCAAAGCCAGGAGCAGGAGTTCCTTCAGGGTCTCCCATGTGGGTGCAGGGGCCCAAGCACTTGGACCACCTTCCGCTGTTTTCCCAGGCCATTAACAGGGAGCTGGATCAGACGTGGAACAGCCGGGACTCAAATACGCACCCATATGGGATGCTGGTGCCACAGGTAGAGGCTTAACCTACTACACTACAGCACCAGCCCTTGAAAAATTTTATTCCTAAATTAGATACAGTAAGAGATTAAAGTAAGAACAATTACCACAACATACCGAAATAAAAAGTTATGTGAATGTGGTCTCTCTCTCAAGTCAAGCCAGACTGGGACTGACAGCAGGTGTTGTTGAAACCACAGTAAGAAAACCAAAGGAAAAGGGGGACTACTGTATTAAAAACCCTCGCAGAAATAGATGCATAAAAACATATACAAATGATTTATGAAAATGACATAAAAGCAAGTCAATGGCAGAAGGTTTGACTTTTTACAAAATGGTGGTAGAGCAACTGCACATCCTTAGGCAAAAACAAACAACTTAAACTCACACTTCCTGTAAAACTTAACTGAAAATGGATCACAAACATATATAAAATGTAAAATTAGGCACAGGTTTCTGGCCTGGCAGTTAAAAAATCCACATCCCATACCAGGGTGTCTGGGTTCTAGTCCCAGCTTCACTCCCGATTCCAAGTTTCTACTAATGTGTGTCCTGGGAGGCGGCGGCTGATGGATCAGGTAGCTACGTCCCTGCCACCCATATGCAAGACCTGGATTGGGTTCCCACCTGCCAACTTTTACCTGACCCTGCTGTGGCTATTGCAGGCATTTGGAGAGTGAACTGACAGACAGGAGCTTGCTATCTGTCTACCTATCTGCATCTTTCTCAAATAAATAAATTTTTAAACATAAAACTATAAACTTTCAGAGAAAAAGAAAATTTCCAGGATCTATGGTTCTTAGGATTCTTAGATTTGACATTAAAAGCACAACATATAAAAGGGGAAAAAAAAAGGACTTGATCAAACTCACTAATCTTTATAAAAGATCCTGTTAAAAGGATGAAAAGGTAAGTTGCAGACAAGGAGGAATATGTGCAAATCATGTGTCTAGAGACTAGTATCTAGACTGCAACAGTTAAAGAATCCAATTAGGAAATGGACAAAGGCTGTGAACAGACATTTCACCTGAGAGGTCACACAGACACCAAGTAAGCACGGGAAAAGCAGCTCAGCATCATCAGAGAGTGAGGAAACACCAAATCAAAACCACACACGAGGGGCTGGCGCTGTGGCGCAGTGGGTTAACGCCCTGGCCTCAAGGGCCAGCATTACATTTGGGCGCCAGTTCAAGACCCGGCTGCTCCACTTCTGATCCAGATCTCAGCTATGGCCTGGGAAAGCAGTGGAAGATGGCCCAAGTCCTTGGGCCTCTGCACCAGTGTGGAAGACCCAGAGGAAGCTCTTGGCTCCTGGCTTCAGATCGGCTTGGGGAGTGAATATCAGATGGAAGACCTCTTCCTCTCTCTGTGTAGCTCCGACTTTCAAATAAAATAAAATAAATCTTAAAAACACACAATGGGCCAGCGCCGTGGCTCAACAGGCCAATCCTCCGCCTTGCGGCGCCAGCACACCAGGTTCTAGTCCCGGTTGGGGCACCGGATTCTGTCCCGGTTGCCCCTCTTCCAGGCCAGCTTTCTGCTGTGGCCCGGGAGTGCAGTGGAGGATGGCCCAAGTACTTGGGCCCTGCACCCGCATGGGAGACCAGGAAAAGCTCCTGGCTCCTGGCTCCGGATCAGCGCGATGTGCTGGCCACAGAGTGCCGGCCGCGGCGGCCATTGGAGGGTGAACCAACGGCAAAAGGAAGACCTTTCTCTCTGTCTCTCTCTCTCTCACTGTCCACTCTGCCTGTCAAAAATAAAATAAATAAATAAAATTAAAAAAAACACATACACAATGAGATATCCATATGCATTCATCACAGATGGCTAAGGTAATACAATACCAAATGCCAGTGAGGACGCAGGGAACTCATCACTCCCACATTGCAGGTGGGATGTAAAATGGTGCAGCCACTCCAGGAAACTAGCTGTTTTTGTCTACAAAACTGAACTCACAACTTCTCTATGAACAAGCAACTACACCCCTGGGCACTGGCCCCAGGGAAACAGAGCTTTATGTTCATACTGAAACCTGTACGTGAATGTTCAGATGTCCTTAAGGGCTGCGTGGTTAAACCACGTGGTACACTAGCAAAAGGAATCAATCACCGTTACAAACAACTGGGATGAATCCTGAGGGAATCATGTTAGGTGAAAAAAGCCAACCCTAAAAGGTTACATACTGTATGATTCCATTTATATAATGCCCTCAAAGCGACAAAACTAGAGATGGAGAGCAAATTTGTTCTGCCAGGAGACAGGGATGGTGTATGGAAGACAAAGTGAGGTGGCTGTGGTTATGAAAGGGGAACTTCTTTTTTTTTTTTTTTTTTTTTAATTTTATTTAATGAATATAAATTTCCAAAGTACGATTTATGGATTACAATGGCTTCCCCCACATACCGTCCCTCCCACCCACTACCCTCCCCTTTCCCACTCCCTCTCCCCTCCATTCACATCAAGATTCATTTTCGATTATCTTAATATACAGAAGATCAGCTTAGTATACATTAAGTAAGGATTTCAACAGTTTGCTCTCACACAGAAACATAAAGTGAAAAATAATAGATGATTTTTTTTAAATGATGATGAAATCAGATCAGACCTATTGTCATGTTTAATCCCAGTGAGAGTCAAGTTGGGAATTGATAATTTCTTTTTTTTTTTTTTACAGAGGATCAGTTTAGTATACATTAAGTAAAGATTTCAACAGTTTGCACCCCCATAGAAACACAAAGTGAAATATATTTTTGAGTACTCGTTATAGCATTAAATCTCAATACACAGCACATTAAGGACAGAGATCCTACATGAGGAGTAAGTGCACAGTGACTCCTGTTGTTGACTTTACCAATTGACACTCCTGTCTATGGCATCAGTAGTCTCCCTATGCTCCAGTCATGAGTTTCCAAGGCTATGGAAGCCCTCTGAGTTCTCCGATTCTTATCTTGTTTAGACAAGGTCATAGTCAAAGTGGAGGCTCTCCTCCCTTCAGAGAAAGGTACCTCCTTCTTTGAAGACCTGTTCTTTCCACTGGGATCTCACTCGCAGAGATCTTTTGCCAGAGTGTCTTGGCTTTCCATGCCTGAAATACTCTCATGGGCTTTTCAGCCAGATCCGAATGCCTTTAGGGCTGATTCTGAGGCCAGAGTGCTATTTAGGACATCTGCCATTCTATAAGTCTGCTGAGTATCTCACTTCCCATGTTGGATCACTCTCCCCTTTATTTATTCCATCGGTTAGTGTTAGCAGGTACTAGACTTGTTTATGTGCTCCCTTTGACTCTTAGTCCTTTCATTATGATCAATTGTGAACTGAAATTGATCACTTGGAATAGTGAGATGGCATTGGTACATGCCACCTTGATGGGATTGAATTGGAATCCGAAAGGGGAACTTCTTTATGAAGTGGTCTGTGTCTTGATCATGGTATTGCACATATGAACCTTCACCTGATAGAACTGCACAGGAACACACACACAGGTAAAACTGGGGAAATATGAGTAAGAGCTGTAGAATGCACCAATGTCAATATCCTGGTTATGATACTGTACTAGTTTTACAAGATGTAACTGTGTGAAGGGTACATCGGATCTCTCTATTATTTCTTAAAACTGAATACAAATGTACAATTACCTCAACACAAAATTTTCATTAAAGTTATCCTTGAATTTTAAAACAATGCACAAAACACATACAAATAAAGAAAGAAGCATGATTAAAGCATTCCAATTGGGTTAATTTCGGCAGTAAAAGTGAAATAAATGCAGACAAAAAAGATCATGCTTACCCAATACTAAAAATAAGTTATAATTAATCTAAGTAAAAATCATCAAACAATTTCAAAGCCAATCATACGTCAGAATGATATACTTTTAAGTAGGTGTTCATGGAGTGGATAGGGATGGCACCAAATCTCCCAATGGAGAACCTACTTCCTCTGTTGTGGGAGGAACCACAAGCTAAGTGGTATGCTTTAGAATTGATAAAGTGTAGCAGTTACACTCTCATGGTTCAAACAGTCTGAACACACAGCCAAATTCCTTCCCACAAGCTGAGGCAGCATGGCTCCCTTTCTAGACCTACCCCGGAGACAAGTCCTCAGAGAGGTGCTCCGCAGGTCAGGGACATGCTGCATCCCTGACGTCCCCTCTCCCACACGCTTTTCCCATCGTTACCAGTATATTTATTCTAAACACACTGACCACCTGTACCTTTACTAAGGCGAGCTTCATGAGAACAGGACTCCCATCACCAACCTAATCTGGGCTGGAAGGTGATGGCTACAGTACACAACTGCTGAATGAGTGAAAAAAAAATCCTGTTTTCTCAAAATCTTCCTCTGTTTGGTTATCCCACCTCTGTCATCTCTAAGTTCTCTCCACCAGATATTGTCTCCATCAGGAGACAAATAGTCTTCCCTAAAAAAGACCTATAACTCAGGGTGGTGCTGTGGCACAGTGGGTTAACGCCCTGGCTGACGCACCGGCATCCCATATGGACACCGGTTCTAGTCCTACCTGCTCCTCTTCTGATTCAGCTCTCTGCTGTAGCCTGGGAGAGCAGTGGAGGATGGCCCAAGTCCTTGGGCCCCTGCACCCACACGGGGGACCTGGAGGAGGAGGCTCCTGGCTCCAGCTCCAGATCGGAGCAGCTCCAGCAGTTGCAGCCAATTGGGGAGTGAACCATCGGATGGAAGACCTTGCTCTCTCTGCCTCTCCTCTCTGTATAACTCTGACTTTCAAATAAATAAATAAATCGCTAAAAAAAAAAAAAAAAAGACTAATAACTCTCCATCTTGGATCTGTTTCTCTGCTACCTGTCAGAGCCACAATCTCAACAGCGGAGCCTCTATTCTCTCCTTATCACATCAAGGGACTCTGCGGTGCCAGGCTCAAGGACCAGCTCCGTCTTCACCTTGGTCTGCTGATAACAAGGTCCATCACTTGCTTCCTGGACACTGTCCTCTGCTGAGCCCACTGGCACCATTCTCCTGGTTTTCTTCCTAGCTCTCTGGCAGCTACTTTTCAGTCTCCTCTGTGGTTACATCCTCTTATAGGATGAGGTTTTGCTTGGGGCTCACATTTGCTTACTGTTCCTCCTCCCGCCTGTTGTCTATTTTCAGTGATTCATGGCTGATGATCTCTGGGTTGATGACTACCCAGTTAATTCAATTTAAAACCCATACGCTGAGCAGTTAACATGCCTGCCTCCCACATCACAGTGCCTAGGTTAAATTCCCTGCTCTGGTTTCTAAGTCCTGCTTCTTGATAATGTGGAGCCTGAGGGGCATGGGGACACCTGGGTTCCTACTAGGGGACCTAGATTGCTTTCCCAGCTTCTGGCTTGAGCCCTGGCCAACTCTGGTTGTTGCAGGCATTTGGAAAGTGAAACAAGAGATACCAGCTCTTTCTCTCTTTGTCTCTCAAAATAAAACACAGCTGTCCACATCACTCCTGTTTAAAATCCTTCCAGGCATGTTATCCCTCTCTCTGTGAACCTACGTGGGTTTTATTTTTGTTCTCTCACTGGAATGGAAGCTCTGTAGGGACAGGAGTTATGTCTGTGGTCTGCACTTGCTCATACTCCCAAGACTAGCACAATGGCAAGCATGAGAGTGAATGACTTCACTGCCCCAGGGTCAGGCAGCACCCAGTTATCAATATGGAAGTACAAAGGTTGGGAACATCTGGGACAGCCCTTTCCAGATTAGGAGACCACAGTGCATCTGCCCTAGAAACCCCTGCAAACTGGCTATCTACCTCAGGAGCAAAGATGTGCTAGGGCAGTCAACGCTAATTCTTCTGTGTTTCTGAGCTGGTCCCCACCTTTGCAGCATTTACGCCCTCAATGGCATGCCATGGCATGCTCTCTCCTCAACCTGTCCCTTGTTTGAGAGGTCCTTCCTTATCAGAAAAACATGTGTAGTCCCATTTCAGACTCGTACCTAAAATTCACCAACTCTCTTCAGTTCCCAGGGTCCTTTCTTGCCACCATCTTACTTAGTTCTTCTAAGCAAAACCTCAGAGTACCCCAAATTCATGTTTCTTGAGCTCTTTCGCCACAGCAGTGTTTTCTGCCCTGACTGCCAAATCTCACCTTAATTCCCTCCCTACAGCACTTAACACTAACAACAAACTCTTGGACAGTGTCTCCTCTTTGGCCTTCAGGACAGCATCCTCCCATGATTTTACTGAGCTGTCCACTGCTTGTTTTTCAGATTCCCTTTTCTCTTTCCTTAAATGTCAATATCCCATGAGGTTCTGCCCTGGTCCTTATTTTCCCTCATTCTGTAAACTTTCCAAGATGGGACTCACCATGCCCACAACCTGTGCTACCATCTTTATACTAATAACTCCAAAATCCTTATTCACATCCAAGGCCATTCACCCTAGTTCTACACTTCTGTATTCAGATGCTGATTGGACATTTCCATTTGATTATGCCCATGGGCATTTTATTTTTTAAAAAAAATTGTATTCATTTTGAGAGGAGGACGGGAAGAGAGGAGAGAAAGTGAGTGAGCACCCCACTTGCTGGGTCACCCTGCCCCCACAAATGTCCACAAGGGCTATGGCTGGGCTGAGGCTGAAATCCACAGCTGGGAACGCAATCCAGGTTGCCTTCATAGGTGGCAGAGATTCAGCTACCTGAGCCATCATCTGATGCTTCCCAGGGTCTGCATCAGCAGGAAGTAGAAATAGGAGTCAGAGGTGGGTATCAACCCAAGCACTCCAACATGAGACACAGGTATCTTAACTGTTAGGCCAAATGCTTGTCCTGCTGCACGGACATTTTAAACTCAACAAAAGCTAAAGCTATTTTGCTTCTCTATGTCAGTCCCATAACACTCCTTGATACTTCTCCTTTTGTATTCCACTCAGACATCCAATGCAGAATCCTGGGAGGAAACCCTGCCTTTTCTCTTTCCCTCACAGGCACAAGCCTGACTATCCTCCCCAACTTTTCTCCGACGATACCTTTCTGCTTCACTGAGAAAGGTATTTACGCTAAGGTGGCCCCTTACGTTCTGCCATCAACAGACCCCAACTCCTAACTGGTCTCCCTGATTCCAGTCCAGTTTCTCCCTGTACACAGGACAGTCTCATTCTAAAACAAAACACCTGAGCAGGTTACTCCACTGTTGGAAACCCTTTTATGACTCCCATGTAGAACAGGATGATGACTGTTTATGTGGCACACAAGACTCCTCGTGATAGGGCCTAACCCTCGGGCTTGTGCCCCCACCTTACAGTAAGTCCCAGTCATCCCAAACTACTGGCATGACCTAGTCCAGCTCAGCACGCATGTCTGCCCAGAATGCTCTATTCCAACCCATCCCTGTAAAACTCCAGCTTCTCCAGGGCTCTCCAGGCATGGCACTCTTGCTGCAAAGCTCTTGCTAGCAACCCCTGGACTGCTTTGTCTGCACTTCCTCTAGATTTCCACTGCCCCCTGTACATACCTTCTATGACCACACTATATTCTATTGGTCATCTTATACTTGTATGTCTAGTTTCACATCAGCATGTAAGCCTTCTGAGGTCACAGATTACACACAGACACATACACAACATGGCATTGTGGACACAATATTTAGGATGAGTAAACTTTTGAGTTCTACTTCATCTACATTACTTGCAATTCTCCCCAAAGGATTTATTACACTTTTGGATTGAGGAACAAGTCATTTTTCTCTGCCTGGAAAGCATTCAACTTTTTCAAGAGAGTTCAGTTTTGTAGTGAATTCAGTAGACAGATCTGGATTCAAAACTAACCTACATACTAATACTTGTATGTCTTTGGGTCAACCATAAGCTTAACAAGCTTAGGTTTCTTATACTGTGAGACTCCACCTTGAAAAGTTGTTTTAAGGATTGAGTGAGAGCACATCAAACACCAAACAGACAATTAGTGTTAGCACTGTTCACTTTATCGAAGCGCACATCAGCTCCTCTGTGACATATTCGTCATGTCCTCGGAAGACTGAGATACGTCCTTTCCTTCTGTGCTCCCACACTGACTTCTAACTCTATCCCAGTATTTGTTAAATTACTTTTTATTATTTTGATTTTTACATTATGAGCATCTGGCTACAGAGGTTTCTGCCTTGCTCACTGGAAAGGTTATTCATTATCCGAGTAGTTTTCATTCAAAGGACTTGATGAGGGGCGGGAGTTCAGCCTAGCAGTTAGGACTCCAGTTAAGATGCCCATGTCCTGTACCAGAATGCCTGGATTCAATGCCAGCTCTGGCTCCTGACTTCAGCTTCTTGCTGGTATAAATCCTGCAAGGCAGTGGTGATGGCTCAAGTAAACGGCTTCCTGTCACCTACGTGAGAGGTCTGGTTTGAGTTCTTGGCTCCTGACTTTGATCAGGCCCAAACCCAGCACTTGAGAAGTAAACCAGCAGAAAGGAACTCTCTCCATATATATCTGTCTTCCTCAAAAAGAAAAGAAAGGGTTCAATGAGAAACACAAGAGTGAGTCAACCCCTAATCAAAGCCGTAACTCAACATCCTTCCTGTTTACTACTGGCCTTTAACACCTGTCAAACTCTAGCTGATTCACTGAAGAACATACAACAATCCAATTCAGGTTGATGCATTCTGATTACAGAAGAAAACGGCAAATCTCGCAGAAGAAAGGTATCAGCAAACGGATGAAAATCTCACTGTGGAATGCCCGGATCAGACTCAAAGTTTGTGACAAATGAAAAGCTGACAAAATAAAACTAGTTAACAGACAACCAACGAGGGTGATGACAAGTGTGAACTTAAAATCACCTTTAATACTCAAAGGAACAATATCTTACCAAACAATAGATATTTCTACAAGGTACATTTACCAGAAAGATCGTTTCTGAATGGGGCTATCAAACATCTCCGGATCACGTGGCGACTGCCCCATCTCAGTTTAATACCTTAGTGGAAAAAGACATATAACTTTTTCTTAATTCTAAGAAATGAATGATTCCTGCAATTATAACATTTTGTGAATGCTATAAAGCATTTATTTTCATAATCTTTTGGGTCCAGTTTCAACGTAAACGTCCTAAGCAAGCTCTTCTCCCACGTTCTTGTTTAGATGGGTCTGCTGGGGTGGTCTTCCCTCAGGATGGAGTACCCAGGGTTAAGGAGAGCGCTCTTTACTTTTGGAGTCTGTATCGGGCCCTCAATAAATAAATGCCTGTCCAACAAACTACTGGAAGCCCAAGACGACGACGGAAAGTACACGTCTCATGGGACACTTCTGTACCAAATTGACAGGCAGGACTGGGAGTCCTCCAGGCCCAAGCCCCTCTTAAGTCCCAGATCCATTCTGGGGGTGGAAGACAACGTTACATACATTTCTTATTAAGAATTCCACTCTACAGGCGACTAACGATTGAGTCTCAAATCTTTGAAGTCCATGATTTACGTACAAAATGCTGCGCTCACTGCGGTGAAAGCGAAGAACTGGAGGCACGGAGGTTTACAGATGCCCCCTGTTCTTAAAGATGACAAATGGGGCGTCTCAGAACAGCGCACACGCACACACACGCACACACACCCCGAATTCGCGGCGACTGCACGCAGGCTGGCTGGAACCTCGGATTCCAAGGCTGTGCTCATATTTCTGCCACTTGACAGCTCGAGAAAAGGACTTTGGCTCTATCAGCTCGAGGAACACAAAAAAGTGGGACCACCCTACGCTCAGCCGGCAAAAACTACGTTCCTGCCTCTCTTCTTTGCAGCGATGGGAGACACTGGCCCACTCTGGTCCAAGCTCGGCTGGTGCTTTCCTGTTTCTGTTTCGTTTAGAAGCTCCACACCAAGTCAAGGGTGTCACACAGCCAGTGGCCCAGGAGACCCTCCCAGCCCGCCGGAAACGCCCCCTCGGCTGGAAGGCGCCCACTCCCCGACCAGCGGCCGCGCCCGGCCCCGCCCTCCTCCGCCCGGGCAGGGGCGCGGCCGGTCTTCCCTCCTCCCCGCCCCCCACCCAACTGCTCTAGGGCGGCGCAGGTAGCATGATACCTGGAGATTGGGGCTACTGGATGACATGGTGGAGACGCGAGGCGGTTCCCCGGGGTCCAACGGGGTGCGAGGAGAGCCGAGAGCAGGGACCTCGGATCGTGCCCAGTGTTACGGCCCCACACCTGGGGAAGCTGGTGGCTCTCGGATCACAAGCGAAGGCCTTCTGTCCGGAACTTGTTCTGAAACAACACTGCGCTCGCCAGCACCGGACCCTCTTCAAAACTTCCGCAAACCCGAGCCCCTTCGGATCCTAGTCCCGCCTCTGGCCGGGGCACTTCCGCTTCCGTCATCAACACGCGCTCTACGCAGTCACCACCCTGTCGGCCTCTCACTGTGGCTAGGGACTTCCCAAGAAGTATCCCTGAAGCCAGCCAACGCCTGGCGGAAGTCTGGCTTTGCGCCTGCGCTCTAGAGGCAGAGAGCCAGGCTGCGCGCAAGCGCAGGAGGACTTTCATTAGCCCTCCGGGGTATTGACTTTGCTGGGGAGTGTTTGCTGTGGGGGGCGGGGGAGAAAGAAAAGGAAAGAAAGAGCTGAGCATCAGGAAACCATGAGGATGAATATAATCGGGTTCTTGCTATTTTAGAAGTTTAGTGGAGAAGACACCAAATGGTTCGACGAATTGAATGAGATTTATGGTGATCCGTGTGTGCCAGTCTATTTTAAATGCTGGCTATGAACAAAAAGTGAAAAGAAAAAAAAAACTTTTTTTTTTATTTGTGGATGTGATGTACCCCCTGGGGCCCTGGTGTTCAATGAGAAAGGAACATCACCTTTCCGGCATTATTGCCAAGAATCTGTAATCTCAGGCTAACCCTGAGAAAACACGAGAAAAATCCAGGTCGGAGGTGTTCCTACTACAAAATAGCTAACCAACACGCTTCAAGAAGCGTCTGGGTCGTGGAAGACCAGGGAAGACTGGGGCCGGCCACAGGCTGCAGACGGAGACACCAGTTAAATGCGGTGCTGGAGGAGATGCCGGAAAGAAAAGTATCCGTTGGAAAACTAAAACAGAATAACGTCTGTAGTAGAGCCAGCAGTCCGGGATGGGGATTCTCTACACACTTTTGCAACTCTTCTGTAAATACTGTTTGAAACTAAAAGCTTTTCTTTTTGAAATTCCTATTCCCTGGAACCTTAGATTCTAGTGGAATAGAAACTTTTTTCCTTTCACATATTTAAAACCCAAATGTAAATATGTTACATTGTAACCGTTTACAAAGTACTTTCACGTACTAGCTCTGCCAGTTAGAATTTAAAGCTGGCAGTTCATGTAAATGAGAACTAAACCTCAGATCAATAGAAGTTCCCCGAACCATACAGCTCTTCTCTGGCATGGCTGGTGTCTGAAGTCCATCCAGGGTCAATGTCAGATGAGGCCCTGACAAGAGCTACAATAGAGTCAGGATGTCCCGTGGGGCCACAGGAGAGAGAGTACTCCATCCTGAGCCAGTGGTTAGGGCCATCTTGGAGGAGTGTCATTTAAACCCAGTCTTGGCTGGCATCACGGCTCACTTGGCTAATCCTCTGCCTGCTGCGCCGGCACTGTGGTCTCTAGTCCCAGTTGGGGCTCCGGATTCTGTCCTGGTTGCTCCTCTTCCAGTCCAGCTCTCTGCTGTGGCCCGGAAGGGCAGTGGAGGATGGCTCAAGTGCTTGGGCCCTGCACCCGCATGAGAGACCAGGAGGAAGCACCTGGCTCCTGGCTTCAGATTGGCGCAGCACGCCGGCCGTGACAGCCTTTTGAGGGGTGAACCAACGGAAGGAAGACCTTTCTCTCTGTCTCTCGCTCTCTCTCATTGTCTAACTCTGTCCTGTCAAAAAATAAAATAAAATAAAATAAATTAACCCAGTCTTGGGGCTGGCACTGTGGCACAGTGGGTTAACATCCTGGCCTGAAGTGCCAGCATCCCATACGGGCACTGATTGGAGACTGGGCTGCTCCACTTCCAATCCAGCTCTCTGCTGTGACCTAGGAGAGCAGTGGAGGATGCCCAAGTCCTTGGGCCCCTGCACACATGTGGCAGACCCAGAAGAAGCTCCTGGCTCATGGCTTTGGATCAGCGCAGCTCCAGCTGTTGCGGCCAACTGGGGAGTGAACCAGCAGATGGAAGACCTCTTTCTCTCTCTCTCTGCCTCTCCTCTTTCTGTGTAACTCTGACTTTCAAATAAATAATAAATACATCTTAAAAAAAATAAAAAATAAACCCAATCTTACTGATTTGGACAGACAGGTTTGAGGGCTGGCTGGAAGAAGGAGAGCCATGGCAATGGAGTGGCCAAGGAAGCTTAAAGTGCCCCACCCAGCACCTCCAGATGCCCAAGGCATTGAATCATGAGGAGTTGGACTTGGACTTTACTCTGAGGGCAGAAGGATTTGTTGAGCGGCTCCCCCCTCCCCCATTCCCCATCCTCCTTCCCTGCCTCTCTCCCTTCCTGCCTGCCTTCTTGGCAGAGGTATGATTTGATTTGATTTTGGTTTTATAAAGATGAGTGGACCAGGAAGAGGGTGACGTGGGCAGATCATGTCGGAGGTTGCTGGGGCAGTCACAATGGAGAAATAGAGGTGTGCAGAGCCCTGTAGGGCACCCCTTGTTCCTGGGGCACAGCCCCTCCCTACACTTCCTTGCCTCTTATGCTCAGTTGCTTTCACTGATTCAGCCTGTTAAATAAAATCACACCGATTTTTCAAGTGCCAATTCCAAAGCCACTTCCTCAAGGAGCCTCTGACACTCTCCACTCTGATTGCCCTGTGGACCTTGCACGTCCCACAGGTGATGTGTGCTGATTGCCTAGTACAGCGCCTGGCACTTGGCAGATACTTACTCATTGTCAGCCTCCCTGGCATGTGTCTTGTCTTTCCAGATTGTAAAACCCCCAAGGACTCAGCCTTCGTCTTACTCATTTTTGTAGTTTCTTATGTCCTTACACCCAGAATGTTTGGCTTATATGGCCAAGGTCTGTTGAACACAGCGAAGCTTACCTGCTTGAGAGGGAAATGAGGGAGGCCAGGGAGCAGGCAGGCGGCATTTCAGAGTCAGCTTTCAGCTTGGACTCAAGAGCAGCCTGTTCAGGACTGAATCCCTTTCACTCAGACCATTTTGAAAGGAAATGCGTATTAGAGTCCTCACACAGCCTTGCACTTGGAAGTCAGGTCTCTACTTGTTGTCAGCTCCCTGCCTGATGCGGACAGCAGCCTCGGGGAAGACAGTGCTGGCAGGACCAGTGCTGTGAGAGGAGTGACTCTCAGGCCCTATGTGTTGGGTCTTGACTGGTGGTGGAGCCTTCTGAATGTGCCCAGTTACCCTGCAGGTCCAGCCCCTACTACTCATTTGATTCACGTGAAGAGACAGCCAGCTTGTGGACTGCTGAGCAGGTCTGGGGATCAGCCCTCACCAGCCACCAGCCACGTGCTGTGAGTGGGGAGGAGGTGGCCGTTCCTGCCCGTTGACGACACAGGGTGGGTACAGTGTGAGGCATCCGCCCGGCGGGGAAGATTGCAGACTGACATCATCATCTCCCAGACTGCAAATACTTGGTATCCAAGTAATGTGCCTAAGAAGTTGGTTTCAGGGACTGGCGTTGTGACACAGCACGTCCAGCTGCCGCCTGCATGGCTGGCATGTCATATCAGCACTGGTTTGAGTCCCCGCTGCTCGACTTGCCATCAAGCTTCCTGCTAATGCGCCTAGGAAAGCATTGGAAGGTGCTCCAAGTGCTTGGGCCCCTGCCAGCTATTTGGGAGAACTAGATGGAGTTCCAAGCTCCTGGCTTCAGCCTGGTCCAGCCTTGGCCAGTGTGGCCATTTGGGGAGTGAACCAGCAGATGGAAGATCTCTCCTTTTCTTCCCCTCTTTCTGTAACTCTGCCTTTCAAATAAATAAAATTAAAAAAAAAAAAAGTTGGTTTCAAACACCATTCCCCACTCCTGCCCAACTTTTCTTGTCTTGAACGTCTTTTGTTTCTTCCCACCAAAATGCCTTGTTTGCCCTTGTTTTAGTTTTTGTATTCAAACATCTGTGGCTGAGAGTGCTCCTTCTGTTGTAGAGAGGTGGAGAACTTTCAGGGTATCAGCTGGAAGCTGTATTATTCTGGCTTTTTCCCTTTCAAACTTCTCAGCAAAATGAATTCTAATTCATTGATCTTTGCCAATGCATTAGGAAAAATTGCGTTTTGTAATCTAAAATATGCTTTGCAATGTACTCACAGTTTGCTCCATAATAGTGCAGTGTGGGGTGGACAGGCTGGGAAGATGAGTGTGGCAGTAGTGACAAGGGAGTGGCCAGGAATTGATGATTTCATCTGAGAAAGGTTGTAGAGTTCATTGAACCAGTGAAGTTTTCTATAAGAGGATTATTTTTTAAAAAATATTTGCTTATTTGAAAGGCAGAATGACAAAGAGAGATCGAGAGAGATTGAAAGAGAGAGAGAGAGAGAGAGAATCATCTACCTGCTGGTTCACTCTCCAAATGGCTGCAGTGGGCCAGGGCTGGGCCATGTCAAACCAGGAGCCAGGAATTCCCTTGTGGGTGGCAGGGACCCAAGCACTCAGTTTATCTTCCTCTGCTTTCCCAGGCACACTAATAGGGAGCTGGATTGGAAGTGAAGCACTTGGGCCACCTACTGCTGCTTTCCAACTGGGAACTTCAGCAGGGAGCTGAATCAGAAATGGGGCAGCTGGGACTCAGACCGGCATTCGTACGGGATACCGGCATCTCAAGGGCCAGCTTACCCTATTGCAGCACGACGCAGGTCCCACATGGACCTCTTTATAGTACTGCATTTCCTCAGATTTAAGAAAACATTATATCTTTATTTATTCGAGTATCCTTGTATGTTTCTTAATAGTGCTTTCTTTTGCTTTATATATTTTCTGAACAATTGCTAAGTATTTTATTATGTTACTGTTCTATCATTAATAATATATTTTCTCCTCATATTTTCTAGTGGGTTGTGGTATATATGCAGAGGTTAATTTTGGCTGCTACCTTGTTTCTAATAGATTGTCAATATATGCTCCTAAGTTTCTAGGTCAATAATAAAAACTTCCGCGAACAGTGGTATCTTTGCCTCTTTTTTTCATAAAAATCAAGTTCAAGAGTAGGTATCCTTGTCTTCTTCTTTATTTATTTATTTGACAGGTAGAGTTATAAACAGTGAGAGAGAGACAGAGAGAAAGGTCTTCCTTCTGTTGGTTCACTCCCCAAATGGCCGCCACGGCCGGCGCTGTGCCGATCCGAAACCAGGAGCCAGGAGCTTCTTCCTGGTCTCCCATTCGGGTGCAGGGCCCAAGCACTTGAGCCATCCTCCACTGCCCTCCCGGTCCACAGCAGAGAGCTGGACTGGAAGAGGAGCAGCCAGGATTAGAATCCGGTACCCATATGGGATGCAGGCACCGCAGGTGGAAGATTAACCATGGCGCCGGGCCGTCTTCTTCTTCTAAACTTTATAGTGTCTCATATACAGTCATTTTAAATGTTAAATATGATTGTATTGGTTTTCTATTGCTGCATGACCAACTAGTACAAACTCAGCCACTTAAAAACAACATGCTTTTACTTTCTCACAGCTTCTGTGGGTCCAAGAACAGCTTAGCTGAGTTCTGTGCTCAGGATCTGACAGGGCTGAAATCAAGGTAGAGGCTGGGCTGTGTTCTCATGTTTCTCTGGTTGGAGGTTTATCCAGAAATGGGTATGCTCCCAAGCTCCCTGAGGTTGTGGGCAGAATGCATTTCCTTGTGATTCAGGATGACTGACAGCTTGCTTCTTCAAAGCCAGGAAAGTACACACACACATATGCGCACACACATGCACACTCCTGCGTATGCGCACACATGCACACACGCATGTTGAGTCTCTGATTTCAAGTCTCTGACTTTGGGGAAAGCTCAGGCCCTCTTTTAAAGGGTTCATATGGTTGGTCTGACTCACCAGGATAATTTCCTCGTTGAACTCCAAGCTAATTACATCTGCAAAATCCGCTTAACATTACCTGTATTCTGTTGATTTGAAGCAAGTCACGGGTGCTGCCTGAGCTCCAGACAATGCATGATTCACTGAGGCCACCTTGGTGTGCGTCCCCCATAGTAGTATTTCAGAACATATTTCTATAAAAGAGACCGGAGGAATGAATGCTTTCCTCTTAACAGAAAAGAAATATGTAAGGTTTTATATAGTAAACACTGCATTCACAAGCAACTATAGAATTTTTGTTGGCACTACATATATGTGTATATATATATATTTGTAATTTATGTTTATGAGACTAAGACAACAGTTATCTGTAAAGTGCTACCTTGGGACTCATATGGAGCAGAAGCAATTAATTCAGAAAAGAGGAACTTGTCTCTGAGCCTTCAAAACATGTTGACCAATACTTCTTCCAGCAGCAAAAATAATTTGGACGCAGACGCCCTTGCTGTCCACAGTGATTCTTTCCAGTTGTTGTTGTTTTTCCATACAGGCAAAATTCCCCCAGATCACTGTCACTACATCAACACATAGATCTGGGGAGAGGGTTTGCACTGGAATCACTTATAGTCTATGGACTAGTTTCAGGAGAAGGATCTAGGAGACCCCACTCTCCATCCCCCATCCTCCAAAAAGATTAGCACCATCTCCCAAACAGCAATAATGTTATCATCAAGCTAATGTCCACCTCTATAAGCAAATGAATTTCACTTCTTGGTGTTTAAGTGAACGATTTCTTGGTAATTATAGCCTACATTAGTTGTTTAGTTGTTCATTGTCCCTTTGATTACAAAATCAAGTCAACCAAAAAACATTAAGCAGAAATGAAGTGCATGCAGCGTAAGACCAGCAATCATGTACTGGACCAGAGAGGCTCAAATATGATGTCTGTAGTAGCTTCTTTTTTTCTTTTTGAAATGGTATAATGCTGTATTCACTTTTGTAGAATCTCATTGTACGGACTTCGTGCAAGTCTTTGTGGAAATCTAAACTGTGTTCCATCTTCCTTTTCAAGGTGAATACACATAATTTTTTGACACTGAACATATTTAAAGCAGATATTGTGTCATGAGAAAAAATAAATTGGCTATAGTTTAAGGTAGAACACATGATGAAGACCCATGATTTATTTTCTAGCTAAACAGTCATTGGTCCTTTGGTAGCTATCTGGAGGGTACCACTCCAGGTACAAGCATATGGGGACAGGGCTGGGGATCCCTGAGGAAAAGTCAACCCCAAGGAGCTTTAAGGTTGCAGATGGGCTAGTAACATTCTTTGTGATTTATTAGTTTCCCTAGTTAGCATTTAAAGATGGATTTAAAAGTGGTGTATTTCAGTGGTGAGATTAAAAACCCCAAAATTGCCAAACATGAAAGATATTTTATTGGAAGCTGTGGTTGCAGTGCATCTTAAGGTCAATATTTTTGTTGAAGAAGACATTCAGTCCTGTTCCTACTCTAGCTGTAGCTATCTTGGGCTTTGGACTCAAAGTATATGAAATGTAATGCTGATTTCTACATGAAGACAGCTGTAAACCCTAGGACTCTACGAAGAGGCAATAGGATTGGTGATACAGTTATGCTTGAATCAGTTATGCTTTTCAATCACATGATCATCTGATCCTAACTGAGATTCTATTGGATATGCAGTACTTGAATTCGATGTTAAAAAAAAATGAATGGGGCAGGTGTTTGGTGCAGTGGTTAAGATGCTACTTGGGATGCCTGCGTCTCACATTGGAGGGCCTGGCTCTGAATCCCATCCAGCTTCCTGCTAATGCTAATGCGAAGGCAGTGATGATGGCTCAAGTACTTGGGTCCTATACACTCATGTGAGAAACCCGAATGGAGGTTCTGGCACCTGGCTTTGTCTTGACCCAGTCTGGGATGTTGCAGATATTTGCAGATTGAACCAGCAGATGGAATATTGATTCTCTTTCTCTCTCTCCTCACCCTCATTCCCTCTCTCTTTCTCCCCCTCCCTGTTTCTCTATCTCTCTGGCTTTAAAAAAGGGTACATAAAAGCAAAAAAAAAAAAAAACCACCCAAAATATGAATCCAACAGAGAATTCAAACACGATCCCTTCTTTCTGAAAGTTTCCAATATAGTTGGAAAAATAAAGGTGATACAAGTAGAAAGCAGTCTACAAGGGTCAGAATGAATGCCGAACACAATGCGTGCCTTGTGAGTTAAAAGCAAGGAGAAATGTTAGCCTTAGTGATCATAGAAAAGGTTGGACCTGAACTGCTCCTGAGAGGAAATAAGATACAGCGGAGGAATTTACTTGTTCCTATAAAGATATTCAGTGCTACTGGAGAGAGGTGTCTTTTCATATTATTCAAATTGTAATTACAAAATGAAAATCTTGAAAGCCCAAATATTTATTCATAATCTTGGCCAAATTCCACTTTGGAAGGGTAAGGATAAGTTAAAAACCCCAGCCAATTCAATTATTTAATTTCACTGTATTAAAGCTCAAGGTTGCCAAATGATCTCATTACCAAATTATATCCTAAGGTCATCCTGGGAAAATAAGCTCTTCTGTGCCAGACAAATGCTTCCCAAGGGCTATTCTTGGCCAATGGTATTTTTGAAGTTGCAAAATGGCTGTTTTTCGTTGGAAAATTCCATCTTCCACCCCTGGTCCTCTTGGAGAATTCTGTAGCTTACCTAACCCAGCACAACAAAGCTTTAGACCAATCAGGAACATGTAAAACCCATTCACTAACATGTGAATGACAACCAGCAGCAGTCCAAAACCAATTTTGCAATAGTTCTTGTGAAGAGGTAACTTGTTTTTATAAAAATCACGTGAGAAAGCAGAGGATTCTAGTGTTAAACATACTCGGATGGAAATGCTCCCAATATACTCTTATGATCAGATATTCACAGATGATAAAAGCACTGTAATAAGAGACATCATGCTGGAGAACACTACAAATCAAGACATGTAAGGATAGAAGAGGCTAGCTTTCGCTGTTCATGTTTTCAGGCCTGCTTTTTCAACGGTGGGACTTTATAGAAGCAAAAGTCTCAGGTTCCCTCCTCAAAGAGAAAGTATGCTACTCCATCAAGGCAAGGAGTACCCCCACACAAAGTAGCTTGATTGTGCTAGGGACAAGTGAGAAACTCCAGGGTAGGATATCATAAGAGTCTCTAGGGGTAGATTTAGGTCAGAGGAAATCTATACCTTGGAGGGAGATGGAGACATTAACGTACTTAAAAATTGGCTCCTTCAAAGACCCTGGGGTGTAAAGTATCATGTAATTGATCCGAGTGGCCAACACGTCAATCAACAAATCTAAATCGAGGTGACTAGTCTGTAAAAGGCACCTAAGCCTTCAAGCTCCTTCTAAGTTTCCCAAAGGAAAAGGAGCAGCATTGTGCATTGATTGTCTAACTCACGGGTATTACAACACAAATGGATTTCAGAAGTGCCAACAACGACCTTGTGATCTGACCAGGCCATGTCTGCCCACTGTGGTCTGGTGCAGTTCTGACTTCCTGGCTTCCAACTCTGTCTCCTCCACTCAGCAGAGACTAAGAGAGGGATTTGGATTTAAGGTCATGTGATTGCGTCAGAAGACTCTGGCTCTCCTCTCAGCTCTACCACTGCCTTGCATTTTGATGTTGGGGAAGGCACTTGGTTTCTCTTACACAAATGCCATCATCTCTGAAATCTCTTGCCTGTATTAAGCCAGTCCCTTGATACACAGCATGATTCTATTACCCGTGGTTACAGTGGACACTTAAGAGTTGTATGTGGACCTTTAGGCTGACTCTTGGAGCACTGTGGTGCAACAGAAAATGTTAGAGGTTTTTAAGAGAGACCCACAGACAGGCACTTAACTGCCCTGCAGCTTAGTTTTCTTATCTTTAAAACTACTCTAGTAATTCTTACTTTACATGGTTGCTGCGAAGAGGAGAGATAATGAACTATGGTGGACACTCATTAGTGCTGGTGCTTTTTCAGTTTTCTGTGGATGACTTGATGCCAAGGTATAGTATTATTCCTATGGGAAAGTAAATAGGCTTCATAGCAATCTAGCACGTCTAGGGCATCGCTGTGGCAGACATAGCGTGCAGCTATCTTTTGTAACGTGGCCTGCCACGTATGAGATTGTAGGAAAACCTACTAATGGACCCAGGCATCTGTTTCTTTGCGAAGGTGTTGGATGTTGCCTTGTGGTGCTGCTCATTTTCTGACATTTGATGCCCAGGGCTGCTGCAGGTGGCCAGGCCAGCTCTCACCCGCTCCAAGATAGGGCCACAGACAGAGTGAGTGAAGGGTCTCCTCTGTCACACTTTTCCAGCTCCTGCTTCTCACACCATCTCTAGGACACTGCAGCAGCCCTGCTCTGTGTTGTTGCAATTCTACCACGTTCAAGATGCTCTTGGATGCCTCCTCTTTCTTTCAGGAAAACCCAGAGGCATCGTTGCCTCTCTTGGCTGTTTCCCTTCATCTCCTGTGCACAGCCCCCACCCCCATCCTCACAAGTGCAAGGTTATACGCCATTTACATTTTCTAGGACAATGCTTGCTTCCAGAATCAACTTCAAGTCACTTCTTTTATCCTGTTTCTGAACACCTGTCTTTGGCTGTTCTTGGACAGGGGGGCCTGGTTGGCACTCACAAATGAGCATTCTTTGTAGTGTTTCCTGCTTCAGTGGGTTTACCCTTCACTAGCAAATCCCCGCAAAAGGTGTGGTCCCTGTTCTCCGAGTTTGCAGCACGTTCACCAGTGGAGAGATGAGCAAATGCAATCCTGTGTGACAAGGACAAGCAGAGTGTTGCCAGCAGCAGGTGCGTCTGGAAGGAGTGGAATCCCTTCTGGGCTGGGCTCTGCCCAACGAACTTGAGGTGTGGGAGAGCAGGGGATGGGCTTTGGCGAGTGGAAGTGCAGAGGCCCGGGGGGGGGGGGGGCGCAGAAAGTGCTGACCAAGTGGTTTGTTCAGCTTCTTCTCGAGAGAACTTCTAAGCGAAATCCTTATCTTCCAAGCAGCCCATAAGCCCCCCTGATCTGTGGACCTTCTTTTTGGTGTAACCTAGAGAAGAAGAGCGAGCATCAGGTAGTGGAGGGATGCACTTGGCTGGACCGCGTGTCTGTGTTTAGTCTGACGTCATCCACCTCCAAGGCTAATGCCGTGGGTCAGTGTGACAGCCGCGATGGGGCAGGGAGGTCCCTGGGAAGGAGCAGGTTCTGGTGACTGTGAGTACTGCTGCTTCTGCTCCACATGGGTGTATGTGACAGGTGGCGAGGTCGTACTTAACCTCTGTAGTTTACTAATCTTACCTGAGAATTTACTCACAAGTAAATCCCATTTGTATGAATGACTCTAAACACAGATTTGTAGATTTCCTAGCTCTTTATTTCTGAAATATTTCTGTGATGAATAATTTTAAAAAAATAGTTTTATAGAAATCTAGTCAAATGCGTGAGAATTGTCCAAAATTTTCATGGAAAATGCTTATTATGAAAATAACTACAGGTGGATTTCACAATACTTCTTTTTTTAAAATTTTATTTATTTGAAAGGTGGAGTTACAGAGAGGGAGAGGCAGAGAGAGAAAGAGAAGTCTTGCATCTGCTGGTTCACTCCCGAAATGGCTGCAGTGGGCAGGGCTGGGCCATAGCAAAGCCAGGAGTCAGGAGCTTCTTTGGGTCTCCCACGTGGATGCTGGGACGCAAACACTTGAGCCATCTTCGGTTGCTTTCCCAGACACATTATCAGGGAGCTGGATTGGAAGTGGAGCAGCCGGGGCTTGAATCGGCACCCATGCGGGATGCAGGAGCTACAGGCAGGCAGCTTAACCCACTATGCAGCAACACTGGCCCCTCAAAATGTTTTTGCACTAAAATAAATTTATCTTTAAAAATTATTTATTTGCAAGCATAGAGACACACAGAGAGACAGAGGGCTCCCATCTACTGGTTAACTCCCCAAATACCTGCAACAGGTAGGGTTGAGCTGAGGCCAGAGCCAAGAGCTGGTAACTCATCCAGGTCTCCTGTGTGGGTGCTGGGAACCCGATTACTTGAGCCATCAACTGCTGCCTCCCAGGGTCTACATCAGCAGGAAGCTGGAAGGAGAAGCAAGCGCCAGGAATTGAACCCATCACTCCCACAGGGGTCCAGGACGCCTTAACTGCTAAGCTAAACACTGTCTACCATAAGCTTACCTTTCATTCCCACTTGTCATGGACTTTTTAAAGTACCACCGTGTTAGCAAATAAACCAGAAGACTGCGTCTCGACGTTTGGCTGCTCAGTTTCCAAATGGCCCTTTCTCCTTCAAGGCACCACCCTGCCCTGGTCTCCTGGGGCTTCTGGAGCGAACTGCTGGCTTCCGACAGCAGAGGTGAAGTTGTCTCCCAGTGCTGAGGCACCGGCTCCTCGCAAGTGCGGGGGGAAGGACCCCTTCTTGCGGCTTCCAAGTTGTGCCGGTAGCGGTGCATCCGGTTTGTGGACAAATCGCTCTTCCCTCCTCATTATAATGCGCTCACCTTGAGCGTCCGAGTCTCTGTCTCTCTCCTTGTCTCCTTGTCTGTCAGCAAGCGAGGACTCTGAGCAAGGCGACATCAACAGGAACAAACGTATTAGCTCAAATCTTGTCAGGGACTCCAGGGAAAAGCTGGACCTAAAGACAGTTACCTTCAGGAGCGGAAGAGCCCGTGCATAGTGGATACAATTATGGCTTTGCAAAAACTGCTGAAGAGAGAGGAGGGAGGGAGGCGCTTGGGGGGCAGCAGGGGAGCGAGGGAAGGGTGACTCTTCATGGATCTTGTGGAATGCATAAAATCTGTTCTCTTTATATTAATACTTTTTTTTAGAAAAAGAACATTCCTGAGTACGAAGCCACCCTTTCTTTGGCAATATTTTACACAAATATTTTACACAGGATAAACTGCTTTTGTAAATAAAGTACTTACATCAGGAAATTTGGGTATCTTGCTCTTGAGATCTGAAAGGAAAATTCAAATTATTTTAAAAATTATAGCTTGAGGGAAAATATTAAAGGGGAGCAGTTTCTTACATCACTGCTCCTTTACATTTTTGACTTTTGGAACAGTCTCTTTTGGGCTTATTTGTAAATTTTAAAAAAATACTCTCACTGAGTATGAATTAATTTTACTTTCTTAGTTCACAAAATTGATCTGTTAATCCTGAATTGGCTAACAAATTTATATTGCACAAATTTAAATTCCAAATAATAGGAGCAGGTCCCTAAGGTTTTCAGTCTTAAGTGGGATAAGAGATCCCTCTACTGGCAGTCCTTAGGAACTACAACTTTTTAGTCTCCACTGTAACACAGGGGTTCAAAAGTGACCTTCACCTCTTTAACCACCTTTGAAAACTGTCAGAGGGAGGGGCCTCCGGCACAAACACTGAAAGGCCCAGAATAGGAAACCTGTGAAGTATGCGTCAGCCCACAGCTCTCTGAGTTAAGTTGAAAAATGCTTTGAATTGAAAATGTCTTTTCTCTATGGAACAAGGCGTTCAATGGGAAAATAATGGAAGTCCCAAGTGTGAGCCACACATGTAATCTTAAATTTCCTAATGACCATATTAAAACAAAACTAAAAATAAAAGAGTAAAATTAATTTTAATAATATGTAACTTTAATGACATATTTTTATGTAACCTAGTGTATCTCTGAATTACTATTTCATCATGCAACCAACATGAAAAATGAATGTGACATTTGTGTTCTGTTGTTGCAGGAAGCCTCTGAAAGCTGGTGTGCACTGTCACCTGCAGGGCATCCAGCTGTGTGTCAGGGGCTCAGCAGCCTCACGGGGCTGGTGGAGGTTGTGTTGCAGGGGACAGGACTCATGCCAAGAGCCAGAACAAGGCACAAGGGATGTGGCATTAGCTGGTTCATAGCTTAGCATCCTTAGCTCAGGGCCACACTTTACCATTTGTCTGAAATCCATCTAGAAAAAGACCAGCAAACATTGGCTTGCAAGAACCTAGAGGTTGCTGTTGTCTTGAGCCGTTGTTGAGCACAAGGGCTACAGTGTTCTGCAGGGTGGCTTACATATTTGGGGCCTCTGGGCCATGGCTCCATCTGTGGGAAGCGTAGCTGTGGAATCCGAGCAACAGCCTGGCTTTGGGTGCCAAGCTCTGGTTTGCTGGGCGGAAGCTGGCAGCTGTAGGTCTTTGCTTACACTGGCCCTGGCACAGCTGCCACCTGACAGTGCTGCTAACACACAGGGCTTCCTTTCCTATCCTTCCCCCCCAGGGGGGAGGGGGATCTGAGGTTGGGGGTAGGTTAGGTAAAACTTACATGCATACATAAAATGAAAATCATAGTTAACTTGTATAATTCCATTAAAATAAGTAGATAATTGCACAAAATTTATTATTGATCATGAAGATCTTTGCTGTCCAGGGCCTTTTTTGGGTCACATGAGAAGGAGCCAGGGTTTGTAGGGAAAGGTGTGACTTTCCCAGTCCGTCTGCCCTGGAAGGGCACCTGCCCTAGGGAGGAATAGAGAGGTGCAGTCCCAGAGCGGTGAGTGCAGCTGTTCAGTCTGGCCTTATTTATATTAGAAACAGTGGCAAAGTAGGGGCCGGCACTGTGCCTCACTTGGTTAATCCTCCACCTGCGGCGTTGGCATCCTATATGGGCCCCGGGTTCTAGTCCCAGTTGCTCTTCTTCCAGTCCAGCTCTCTGCTGTGGCCCAGGAGGGCTGTGGAGGATGGCCCAAGTACTTGGGCCCTGTACTCGCATGGGAGACCAGGAAGAAGCTCCTGGCTCCTGGCTTTGGATTGGCACAGCACCGGCCATGGCGGCCATTAGGGGAGTGAACCAATGGAAGGAAACCTTTCTGTCTCTCTCACTGTCTATAACTCTACCTGTCAAAAAATATATAGTAGAAACAGTGGCAACAATGTCGGAATTTGGTTACCATCATGATGCTGCTCGATAGGACATTCCCCCATGGCAGATATTAAACAGGCTTTCACACAGGGTTGCAGCAAACGATTTTCCTCTTCACTTCTCAGGCTTTGGTCTTGTCAGTGGTGCCTGTGTCTTATCCACGAGAGTGAGCATCAGCTCCTTCTGTCCCCTTCTGCACTCCCCAGAAGCCGCCTCATTCGCTGCTTTGGAACTGGTAGAGTGATTTGCTTTCAATTCTCCAAATAACCTACATGAATTTCTGCCTGTGGGTTTTTCAGAGCCAGTCAAGATCTCCTGACTGCTTGTTCTAGAGGGGAGGCTGTGAGCTTCGCCTCCATCAGCCCACGAATGCCGCCTGCTTCCTCTCCCTTCCTTCCTCCTCCTGCCTCCCTCCTGAGAGGCTCTCAGACGGGTGCTGCTCTCCGCCTGCCCCAGGCCTCCCTTTGTCTTCCACCTGACAGCTTGAGTTGCTGTCATCCATTGCGTGGTCTCAGCACTGGAGACCTCTTAGGCTACGGTCTGTACCTGTTGACTCTGTGTGTTGTGTGTTTGGGACACCCCTGACAATCAGGGTGTGAGGAGGGCAGATGTTGCACACAGGCTGCTGCTCTGGGAGGCCTGGGGAGTGCCAACCGCACCACCAGCTGTGCTGCAGGTAGTCCTGAGGCCAGGGCTCTCCTGTCAGGCTCTGCCATCTCCCCACCCCCATCACGAGGTTGTAACCCTAAGACTTGGCTTCTGTGTTGAGGTCTCCTTTGTCTGCCCCTCATTATGGATCAGCTTATCCCCAAGTGTGCCTGGCATTGAGACACCAAAACGTATATCAAGATCAGTTCACTTAAAATCCATCTTATCATTGAACCATCCCACGTAGGACTGTGTTTTCTCCCGAAATGAGGTACAGAACTTGGATGCTTTTAAGTTGGGACTTGAAAATTGGAGAAGACACTGCCATATGGGGACAGGCTGCTTTGCTGAAGGGCATTCCAAGTAGGAATCCTTTGAAACAGGGCAGAGCGGGCTGGGAGCCAAGAAAAGCCACCTGCTTGCTTTAGCTATAGATGAACTGTTCTTGTAGTCAAGATTGGACCACAGTGTTGCTGGGGATTCGATTCGATGCACTCTTGCCTTCCAGAGAGCTTGCACGTATCTTTGAATGTCTGCAGGTAAAAAATCTGCTAGATCCTATTGAAAGCCCATTATAGGACAGGATCTTGCTTGACCCTGAGACAAACACAATCAAAAAGACCGGATCAGGGCCAGCATGGTGCCTTAGTGGGGTTAAGCTGCTGTTTGCAATGTGGGCATTTCATATCAGAGCACTGGTTTGAGTTCCAACTGCTCTGCTTCCAATACAGCTTCCTGCAAAAGTGCCCAGGAAGGCAGCAGAAGACGGCCCACATGCTCAAGCCCCTGCCACCCATGTGGGAAACCAGGATGGAGTTCTAGGTCCTGGTTCTGGCCTGGCTGAGACCTTGATGTTGAAGCCATTTGGTGTGTGAATCTCACTTGTTTGTTGTCTTTCTCTGTTGTTCTATCTTTACAATAAATCAGTAGAAACAAAAAGACAGATGTTGTAGTTCAGGAAGTAGCACGATCACAAACAGTTATAAGTACAATAATTGCTAGGATGGGAAAGTCCTGCTTAGACTAGGAGGAGTGGTCAGGAAATGCTTTCTGGAGAGAGAACTGGAGGAGACTCATCTGGTGGAGAAGATTGTAAGGATCATGGTACCAGCAGACAAAAGCCGAATTCCAAGTAAAATAATGTATGGAGATAGAACAAGTAGGCAAAGACATGTTTAAAGTTGCTCCGTCAATTACACACGTATTCTTATGAATTTTAAAAAACCAGGTGTGCAAAAATGTAACAGTTTTGATAACTGAATTTAGTTCTAGTAAAAAAAGAAGTGTAAGTATGTTCAGCTAGATAGAGTAATTTGAAGGGCATTATTGATTTAAAATTTAGTTCTACAAAGACCTCAGCCTCATTCAGTGCTATCACTCCAGGCGTATTCCTCTCCCCAGGATGATGTTAGGAGGCCACGTTTGTACCCCAACTGCAGACTGACCCGGCCAGGAGCGGACCTGGGCACCTCCTGCCGCCCTTCTCACATTCTTGGATTTGCTGCTTCCCTCCACGGGTGCCACAACCCACCACCCGAACGAGAAGCCTGAGTGTCCCTGAGCCTCCTCTAGCACCCCCAGCTCAGGCCCTGTCTGTTCCTGGGTTCTGAAACTTAATGTGGGGGCTTCATATGTGCTTTTACTACTCCTCCTGCCCCCACCTCAACGTGTCCAGGGATGGGTGAGACTCCCAAATTATATCTTACCCTCTGATTTCTTTCTTTCTTTCTTTTTTTTTTTTTTTTAAAGATTTATCTATTTATTTGAAAGTCAGAGTTACACAGAGAGTGAAGCAGAGGCAGAGAGAGAGGTCTTCTATCAGTTGGTTCACTCCCCAATTGGCCGCAATGGCTGGAGCTGCTCTGATCTGAAGCCGGGAGCCAGGAGCTTCCTCTGGGTCTCCCATGTGGGTGCAGGGGTCCAAGGACTTGGACCATCTTCTATTGCTTTCCTAGGCCATAGCAGAGAGATGGATCGGAAGTGGAGCAGCCAGGACTTGAACCAGTGCCCATGTGGGATGCCGGCGCTGCAGGCTGTGGCTTTACCCACTATACCACAGCACCAGCCCCTAGTTTCCTTTCTAATCCTTCTTTGTTCTTTCCAAGTTGGGAGTCATTAATTGTATTGGAGTCGGGGTGGGGCTCTGAGAGACATGGGTCTTTTCTGCTCTACCTCCTTACAATATTTTCTGCCTTTTCCCTTTCTTTTCTCTTTAAAAATGATTTATGGCTGGCGCTGCAGCTCAATAGGCTAATCCTCCACCTGCGGCGCTGGCACACCAGGTTCTAGTCCTGGTCGGGGCGCCGGATTCTGTCCTGGTTGCCCCTCTTCCAGGCCAGCTCTCTGCTGTGGCCCGGGAGTGCAGTGGAGGATGGCCCAAGTGCTTGGGCCCTGTACCCTCATGGGAGACCAGGAGAAGCACCTGGCTCCTGCCTTTGGATCAGCGTGGTGCGCTGGCCACAGTGCACCGGCTGCAGCGGCCGTTGGAAGGTGAACCAACAGTAAAGGAAGACCTTTCTCTCTGTCTCTCTCTCTCTCTCACTGTCCACTCTGCCTGTCAAAAAAAAAAAAGATTTATTTATTTGAAATAGCTAGAGAGAGACAGATGGACAGAGACCTTCCATCCACTTATTCACTCCCCAAATGGTTACAACGGCCGGAGCTGGGCTGATCCAAAGCCAGGAGCCAGGAGCTTCTCCGATGTTGGTGCAGGGTCTGCAGCTTTCCCAGGCACATGAGCAGGGAGCTGGATTGGAAGTGGAGCAGCTGAGATTTGAACGGGTGCCCGTATGGGATACTGGTACTGCAGATGGTGGCTTTACCCGCCGTGCCACAACAGCTTCATTTGCCGGCTCTAGCAATGCCTAGGCTAGGGGAGGGCTGAGCGTGCTGGAGACGTGCAGAAGGAGGGCGGCAGCCACATCTGATCACACATCCCCAACGCGTATGCCCACCGTGTTCCCAGGAGAATGGGGTTCTAAGACGGTGCGGAGTGTCTGGGTAGTGGACCAGACGATGTGGGTCTCAGGGAGAGCCATGGGAACAGTCATGGCACCTGCATGGAGGGGAGCTGAGGCCAAGAGGTGCTACGGTGGTAGAAGCACAGGAGTTCAGAGTATGCAGAGCCTGACCTTACATCTATGAACGATTTGTACCATGTTGCCAAGACATTTGTTTTTCATTCCTTTTTTCACTTATTCAGTTAAAAAGTGTTACAGTTAAAAGCACAGATCGCTTATTTGATTTCTTGGGTATGAAAACTTTGTTTCAACCTTGGGTACATGCCTAGATGCTTGAAAATGCAATAAATTAAAAGCATGTGGTAGGTTACAGAAGGGTTACAATGAACACCTACGCCTGGCTGAGTGGGTCAAGTTGAGTGTCTCTTTAAAAAGGGCTGTCAGAATGAGACAGCGATTATGTCACCAGTTGGCAATAAAAACACGGGAGCCATCATTGACAGGAAGTTAAGGGAAGAGTCTCCAGGGAACCACATCGTTCAGTGTCTGGTTCCCTGGGGTGTAAATATGTCTCTGGGAATGAGTACGCGTATACTTTATTACTTATTACCACATACAGACCTCTTCCCTAAGGTAGGGCACTTGTCATAATGATGGATTTGAGTACTCAGCTTTTATTCCTCAAAGGTGCGGTTCAGTAACCTCCATTCCTGGGGTGATCAAGCACCTGAAATGTGAGCCTTTTCTAAACTGCCAAATACATACATGGATCTCCGTCCCTACCCTTCCTTAACATGTGAGTTCATTCCGTCGAGCCCAGCTTCGCTGGAGACAGGGGTGGGGCCTCTGTAATAGAGATGCATTCATTCCTGGAAACTGGAAACTGGCGAATCTCCTGCAGGGACCTGTCTGAGCGATTCCCATTTGGAACGGACCCTGCTGGGCACTGTGCCCAGACCCTGGGCAGAGGACCTGCCCCGTCACATTTGTATCCTCAAGCCAAATGTCTTGTCTTATGAAGTTAGTGAGTTCCTCTTAACATTTTATGGGAGCAGCAGAGGGAGTGGTTTGATCGAGGTAAGAGAGAGAGGGGGAAGGCGTGGAGAAGTCCTCGCTGGCTGAGAATCATTGGGAAAAAATTGAGTTGAGATAAAGAAGAATTCTGAGTTATGGAACATTTCTACAGAAACATAATTTAATACTTTAAGATATTACTTATAACTTGAAGTACTTATGGTTATTAGTCAACTAAATGAAAAGCAATAATTTTTCTCAGTCCACGTTGTGTATCAGTGTATCGCAAATATAAAAAATAAACTGTTTTGAACTTTTAAGCAAATACAAATCAGTCATGTGTATGTATGATAATAAATTTTAAATGACTAAAGCTGAAATCAAGGAGGCTCTTTGACTTATTATTAACATTAAAGTAATTATTGCTTAATCATTACAGTTGTAACTGCTATGAGGTCCCTGAAAGGGCATCTAGGAGATGCTCCCCTTTGCAAGGGAAAGATGCAAACTCCATTAATTGTAGGATACATGTTACTGATGATGGACTCAGGCAACAGGAGTTGGTCAGGAGAGGGACGTGTGACCTTGGTCAAGCCGATCATAATGACAGCCTTGAGCTCTCAGGTGATGGGTACCATGATGAGCGACTGAGCAATGGAACCAGGGAAACAGACTGAAGCCACCATTCAGAGAGAGAGTAGAGATGAAAGGAAGTGAAAACACCCTGAGTGTGTGGAATCCCTGGTCCATTCTTGCCACACCCACTTGGTTCAATAGATTTTATACTGTCTGTCCCCTTTCCAGTTTAGGTAAGCTTGTATTTCTGTTGTATGTAACCAACCCTGCTGTTATCTTGATCTCAAGTATGCAGTCTCCAGATTTTTAAGAAAATATATTGCTGCTGTTGCAGCCACCCAGTCTGCAGTCTGTAGTAGTTTTTATGGCAGCCCTAGCAAACTAGTACAGTATGTGTGTGGTTATTACATTCATATCTGGCTGCCAAGTGAAGGTATGGCACCAGAAAACTGAAGCACTTAGAGACATGCGATGACATGTTACAGTCACAGCAAGCTGGAGGTGGCATGATCTTGGTCTCCCATGGTGCTCAAGTGGTCAATTAGAGTACCAGAATTGCCTAGGAGGAAAGTGACAGTTCCACAATTGTATAGGCATTAGAATCCACACAAATAGGGCTTTTCTGAGCCAGCTCCAGGGCTGGAGAGGTTCAATGGTAAGGAGAGCTTGAAGAAGCCACACCTTCAGTTTGCTTTCCGAATGTTCTCCTCCTGTTGTCATCACTTTGGTGAAGTGCATTGGATTTTGAGTATCTGAAATCAGCATTATTTTGGCTAATAAAGTAAAAGAATGCATGAATCCAGTTTTTTTCTCTAATGATGAAATGCAAAGAATAATAAATGTCATGAAAACTATTGGGGCAATAGGTGTGATAAGAAATCCTGTTGATTATATTGTCTTTTTAGTTCTGAAATGAGGAACCTCATTCTGATTCATTTTCTCTTATTTAGTTCAGAGCAAAGATAAATTTTCACAGGCAGAGGTATTCCACTTGTGCCTACTGCGAGGCTGAATGTGTATGTGGTAGATGACAGGAGGATAATATGAGGAGGCTTCAAACATTTCACAAAAGGTGCTGTATTAGTCAGTGTGTTGTTGCTATAACAGAGGAGCTACTAAGGAAGGAGAAAGGTTTATGTTGGCTCATGGTATGGGAGGTTCCCAGTCCATGACTGGGCTTCGCTTCTTGACTGATATCTCAGGTCAGTGGATGGTGGAGTGCCTGCTTGGTAAAGACCATGTGGTGAACTAGGAGGCAGAGAGACCAGGAGATGCTCATTGTCTGTTTCCGTGTGATCTCTACTTACAAAGTCATGATGATTCCATCATAAGTGTTGCACCCCAACAACCTAATTCAATCCAAAACTTCCCAAAGACCTCAGCTTTAGACACCGTAATTGAATTGTTTCCATCTTTAATTAATTAACCTTTAACATTACCCCATTATACATTAACATAAAGCCTAGCATTGTGACGCAACGAATTAAGCTGCCACTTGCAATGCCAGCATCCCATATCAGAGTGCTGGTTTGAATTTCAGCTGCTCCGCTTCTGATCCAGCTTCCTGCTAATGCACCTGTTAAGGCAGCAGAAGATGGCCCAAGTACTTGAGTCCCTGCCACCCACATGGAAGAGCAGGATGGAGGTCCTGGTTCTTGGCTTCTGCCTGGCCCAACCCTGGCTGGTGTGGCCATTTCGGGGAGTGACCCAGTCTATGGACGATCTCTCTGTCTCTTCTTCTCCCTCTGTTGCTCTGCCTTTCAAATAAGTAAATAAGTCTTAAAAAATGCTAGCACACAACTTTGGGGACCTTTATTTTAACACATGGACCTTTGGAGGACACTCAAATTAATTTTCAAACCACAGCAAGTACATATTATGAAAAATCTTTGCATAGATTAAAAAAAATCTTAACACAAAAAATAGATTTATACTCTCCATATTCTACTAATTTTCTGAAATACCCTCATATACCTTCCTGGGACAAATACTAAAATAAAATGTGTTTATAAGTGCTTTCTGTGCAACTGAAAATAGATGAGGAACTCAAGTACTATCTTACCCCCACCAGCAGCAGCCAGCATTAGCTAAGTAAAGAAGAGTCTCTGGGCCTCAGTCTATGCATCTGTAAAATAGGGAGACTAGCTATTACCTACCTTACCCTCAAAGAGGTAGATTGTGGGTTAATAGCATGAACTACTTACAACAAAGGTACTATATACATAAAGTTTTTATTATCATTAGCAGTGATGGTCTGTGTTTTCTGTTCTCTCACTGATTTACCATGAACACTAAAGTTTGCTTCCCCCTTGCATGAGGCTTCCCTGGGCTTTTATAAGTGCTTTCTGATCCTCACGTGAAAGGCACTATGCAAATGATAAATTGCAGAAACTAGAATGCAGAAGGGTCATATTCCAGACCTCCTTCCCCACTGTCTAGCTGAGTAACTGTGGGTCGTTGTTTAATCTCTTTGACTCTCAACTCTAGAACAGAGAAAACATGATCTTGTCTACTTGAATGCCGTGGCTGCTCCAGATCACTCTTTTTTCCCTTTCTACTTACATTTAATCACTGCAATGTATATTTAAAATCAAACTTTATACAAAACAACATATTAATTTAGAAACATTGCACGTTCCTGAATTCACATTTCTGAGACCATTTTATTCAAATTCTTTCGTAGATTCTTATAATGACACCTTCTTTACCATTCCTGAGTTTTGAAGAGTGTTTATGGAGTACTCTTGTGCCTACCTGAATTGTTTGAAATATAGCCTGTTCTCAAGTTTTGAAACTGTAGCTGGAAGTCAAGAATTGTACTCATACGACTCAGACAGTTGACTTAGGTGCTGTAGTTGTGACATCTGCCAAGTAACCACCTGTTTTCTTATTTACTTTTGAGATTTAACTTTTGTTTTTAGTAAAATAACATGTATTATGATCTGTGTATACAATATGCTTATATGCATTTTATGAATTTATAATTTAAGAAGTTAAATAGCGTTAACATGTGCGTGTTGACTGATTGTAATGCTTACAGGGCTGTCCTGACACTGAAGTTCCTTATTTGAAGAAGCAATTCTGTAGCCCCTGAGTCTGGTAAGGCTGTTTTGCTATTTTCTTGCCAAGTAGAACTCTCTCTCTCTCATACCATCTTTTCTTACTTCTCAGTAGGGAACAGCCCTGCCCCCATCCCCTGAGAATCCATGCCCCTTTCTGGGCAACACTATGGGAGTAAAGTCTTTCTCTGTGACTGCTTTTTTTTTAATTTTTAAAATGAGAATCTTCCCCTCAGATTTTGTCCTTTCTCTCCTTGAAGCTGGTGGGAGTGTAACAGACACTAAGAACACACCATTTGGAGATTAAAAGACCTGAGTGGCCTGGGTCTGACCTGGAACCCCCTCTCCAACTCTGTGATTGATGATTTTGTTTGTACTTCCCTGTAGCCTGGCTGCCTGTGACCTGGTCAGGAGACAAGGACCCAGCTAATGATGGAACGTCTGGGAGACCTAGTTAAAATCATGTTGCCCTATTTAAGCCTGACACTCTTCCCTTTGGTGGAGAGGCTGGGTACTGAAGTGCTAGCCTACCATCTCCCTGGTTGCTAGGATCCTAAATAAACTTTTTCTCCCAAATTCTCATCCTCTGCGTCACTGGCTTCTCTAGTGATGAGTACTTGATTTCAGATTCAGTATCGGAAGAAGTGCAGAAGAGTAGAGGGAAAGTTGGGAATCCCAACCTAATTAGTAACTGATATTCCTTCCCAGTTCAGTAGGCTGCTGGGTGTTCTATATTGACTTTCATGTCGAAATGCAATAAGTAAATTGGTTTGAGAATGTCTTCATCCTGAATATAAGTTTTGGGTCTTGGGTCATAGTGTTGGTACTTTCCATCTGATTGATAAAAGTGGTGGTGATCTGGAAGATTGGTCCTCAAATCTCAGAACATTTGAAGAAATATAACAAAGATTACCTTGGTTTGGGGTGGGGTTCAGAGAAACAACTTGTCAACCAGGTTTAGGAAGCATTGGTTTTTGTCTGTTTCATCCCTTTTTTCCTGGCCATGAATTTTTGTCTACATTCAAATTACCTGGAGATATTTTAAAAACGGTGATTTTAAGGCTTCTCAAGAAATTCAGAATCAGTAGACATGGGGGGTGGGCTGCCCTAGAATCTTTATTTTTTAATCCCCCTTGTGATAGTGTTGAAACTGATAGACCCAATCTGAGAACTCTGCTATCCAGTTGTTCTCAATACTGGATACTATTTAGAATTGCCTGGAAGCTTTGAAAAATGCTGAAACCTGGGCCCCATCCCAGATCAATCAAACCAGAATTTCTAGGGGTAGAGCTTGGGAACTGTGCTTGCTGAATGCTCCCAGTGAATCTAACATGCAGCGAGGGCAGGGAGGATCCCAGCCAGACAACTGAATGTTTAGGCTGATGTTGACATCTGATTGTATGCACGGAGAGAATAGTGTTTGCTCACGATTTAAGATGTTTATTTAAACCTTCCATCAATTTCATGAGTTTGGTATAATTATCCCCATTTTATAGATGAAGAAATTGTGGCTCAGAAGGACTATAAATGTAATCTGCAGACGCAGATATTATTAGTGTTGGAACCAGCTTTGGATTCTGGACCAAATTGCCCTTCTATATTTCCCGCTGCCTCCTTTCAATGACAGATGCTATGGAAAAATAAAAGTGTTTGATTCAATTTTAGTATTCACATGAACTGTTTATCACAATGCCTTCATAAAACATTGTTGTTGTTGAAATGTTTCACTAGTACCTCAACATCCACCTTTCCACCAAGGGAAGTGGGTCGGGGTTTTATAGGGAAACACAAATTTAGCTATATGACTACAATTGTGCAAGAAGTTTGCAGGGGTGAGATCTCCCAGATGTTCCTTCACTAGCTGCGTCCTTATCTTGTGACCCTGTGTTCCAGTCCTCATCCTGTGACCAGGTCAGCAGCAGCCAGGCTTCAGAGAAATGCAAACAAAATCATCAAGGGATTCTAGGTCAGACCCACGTCACAGAATGGTGTATTGGTAGGATCTGTTACACTTCACCAGCTTCAAGGAAAGAAAGGACAAAATCTAAGAGGAAGATACTTATGAAACACAAAAAAAGAGTGTTGAAATGTTATGTGCAGGTAATGTAATGAATGATCAACGAACTAGTACAGCGCTGCCAATGGGTAAACACAGTGCTGCCGATTTATGAGAATGCTGGTTACACACAAGATAGTGAAGTGGTGGGATGTCTCCTCCAGACAACCGGTGACTTCTGCTTGCAGAGACTGGAGCTCCTCCCACGATAGCCAGCTTCTTCCTCCTGGTCAGGGACCCCTTGTTGCTTCTTGTTTCTTTTTGTTTAAAGTGTTTGCAATCCCAGTGGACCATTAATTCATGTTAAAAATTGAAAGAGAATATTTAATCCTGAGTCCCATCCACATCCTCCTCTTCCCAGTGTTCTGCACCTGACACACCTCTCTGGAAGGGGAGGACACTGGCCCAGTCATCCTTCCTCTACCTTGCCCGGGATGCCACTGACTGCCAGACTACTTGGGTGAGGCCTCGGCTGGGATGATTCATACTTACTCACAGAGAGCACCCAATAGCCTGGGGCTGATTAGGCAGTGCCATTAACTGCCCCACCCATTGCTCCATTTACTCACCTGTTAAGGAAGGGCTCCTTTCAATTAAATGTAGCAATCTTATATGTTTCCTGCATTCACATAAGGTTTGAATGGGTATGTTTTTCTCAGTAAGCCAACGCAAAAACTTTGACTTTGAAAGTAGACTTGGAGTTTGAAAGAGGAACGAAGATTCTATGCTTTAGATTTTTCAATAATACAATATTCAGGAATGATAACCAGAATGTTACTGGTAAGCATTACTTTTGTGTGATGTAAACAGATGCCCTTCATGTGTGTACGTGCAGTGTAAGTTCTTCCTCCCTCAGCTCCAACAGGAGGGCCGCCACTCACACTCTACCTACCCACTTCCAATATGGAATCCTCATTCGTTTCTGCCTGGAATGTGTACTTTTCAATCTGAGTCTGAAGGCCAGGGCTTTAACCTGCTATGCCACAGCGCCGACCCCTATTATTAGGTCATTTTTCGGTGCATGTCAGTCTGCATTTTCATATTGTTTGTGTCTTTAATTTGAGGCTCAGGAGGACATCTTCCAGAAGAGACTGACATTTGCCTCCCCTAAGCATCATGGCCCCCAGCAGTCTCCATTTTCACCAGCTGATAGGACTCCAGGCCCCTATACGCAGTCCCTGTAGAGGATTAAGTACTTCTGGTTCATGCTGACTCCAGAGTGCAGTCCTCCTTCCGGCTACCAGCCTGGAGCTCCGACCATTCACCAGGCTGCCCTCGAGCGCCCTAGGGAGTCTCTTGGCTTCTGCTTTTGTTTCCCGCTCCCTGTGAGATGGTCGCCAGAGCTACCCGGCTCTCAGCCATCTCCCAGAAGCATCAAATGTGGGATTTTTCTATCTGCGTTGCCAACTCCCTTTGGATTTTGACAGGACTGTGCACTATCTTGTTAGTTCTCCCATGCCCTTTAGCACACACTTTTTATCTTTTTCCAGATCCGTTTTTTCTGGGCGATCTTCAGTGGCAAGACGGTCAGATTCATCCAGATTTCTAGTGGTAGAAACAGAAAGCCTTGGCTCACTCGTTATGCAACCATTATCCCCTTTCTTGGCTGATATTATTTGTGTGTTTTGGGGGCAGTAGGAGGGTGGGAAGTGGATGGAACCACATGTTGACCATTCTCTTTGTCGGGATAAGGAAGTGAAGGAAATGAAACAGGTTTGAGTTTAGAAGCACAAACAAGGTGAATTATTCTTGTCCATTTCTGCCTTCTGGTTTTCGAAGAGGGAACACAAACACTTTACAGAGTGGGTTTTCAAATCTTTTTTCAATCTTTCCCATTTTACCCTCTTCCTTCTCAACATGGTCCTTTGAAGGAGTTATGAAGAGTATCTTGTGGGGCTGGCACAGTAGAGCTAAAGCCACCACATGCGGTGCCGGCATCTGACGCTGGTGCTGGTTCGTGTCCTGGCTGCTCCACTTCCAATCCAGCTCCCTGCTAATGCACCTGGTAAAGCAGCGGAAGATGACCTTGGGCCCTTGCACCTGCGTGGGAGACCTGGCTGAAGTTCCTGTATCCTGGCTTTGGCCTAGCCCCGCCTTGGCCATTGTGGCCATTTGGTCAGTGAACCAGCAGATAGAAGATCTCTCCCTATCTCTCCCTCTATATATAACTCTGCCTTTTGAATAACTTTTTTAAAAAGTATCTTGTACAAAGTTCATTTATTTTTCTTTTTGGACATACATGATCTAGATTCAGTTCAGATTAGGGGCATGTGTTATGGTGCAGCAGGTGAAGCTACCACCTGCAATGCTGGCATCCCATATGGGTACCATTCCAGTTCTGGGTGCTCCACTTCTGATGCAGCTATCTGCTAATGCCTCTGGGAAAGCAGCACCAGATGGCCCAAGTACTTGGGCCCCTGCAACCACAAGGGAGACCTGGATGGAGTACCAGTTTGTGGCCATTTGTGGAGTGACCAGTGGGTGGAAGACCTCTCCAGCCCCCCTGCCTGTCTCTCCCTCTCTCTGTAACTCTAAATTTCAAATAAATACATAAGTAAAAATTTTTTTTTTTAAAAAAGAAGTTTAGATCAGGGCTTCTAGAACTTTCCAGTGCAAGGAATCACCTGGGTTCTTGTTATAACGTAGGTTCCAATTCACAGGCTTGGGGTAGGGATCATGGTTCTGCAATTCTAACAGCTCCCAGGTGATAACGGGTGCTGCTTGTCCAAGGACCTCGCTTTGAATAGCAAGGATCTAGGTAATCTAGATAATCTCTTAGGAGATTACTTATGTGATTATTATGTGACAGTGACAAGGTATAAATATATCATATCCCTATTTTGACAGTGATTGGCCCACTTGATGCAGTGTGTGGTTTGTGTTTACAGACCAACTGAAGTGCCAAGTCACTTTGAAAGAGGATTTTTAGACGCTAGTGTCAATTGGCCTTTGAGTATTGCTGAGCAAAATGACACGTCAGATACTGAGTTAGTGACTCTTAAATGTCTTTAAAGGCTGGAAATACCTCTGAAAAATTAATTTCCACTTTAGCAGTTCTCAAAACATTTGACCTCTGGATCCATTTGGCTCATAAACATTATTTTTAAAAGTTTTTTTTGAAGAAGATTTATTTTATTTATTTGAAAGACAGTTACAGTGAGAAGTAGAGACAGAGAGAGAGAGAAGTCTTCCACCCATTTGTTCACTCACTAAATGGCTGCAATGGCCAGAGCTGAACCTATCTGAAGCCAGGAGCCAGGAGTTTCTTCTGGACCTCCCATGTGGGTGCAAGGGCCCAAGGGCTTGGGCTGTCCTCTGCTGCTTTCCCAGGCCATAGCAGAGAGCTGCATCAGAAGTGGAGCAGCTGGGATGCAAACCAGCACCTATATGGATGAGGGCACTGCAGGTCAGGGCTTTAACCAGCTGTGCCACAGCGCTGGCCCCTCATAAACATTATTGAGAACCCCAAAGACCTTTTGGTTTTTAGTATGCCAAAATAAAGCTAGCAGTAGTGATTTATTGATTGATTTAAAATAATCTTAACATACCCGTTTTGACCTTCTGTTCTGCTTATCTCAAGTGGGAGGCCTTCCATTAAGCGGTATACAATAAACCTGAACCTACAAATAGTTGGCAAGCTTATCATAGTAAGCATTAAGGATATAAGAAAATCTGATGAAACACATCTGAAAATACAGGCTTGCTGGATAAAATCTTCAGATCTTACATTTAATTTAATTATTGACTCCAAAGGTCAAAATGCTTCACTTGCTAGCCATTGTGGGAAATCCTCATGAGAAAGGACCTTTTTTCTTGTTTTTACAGTTGTAGACACAATTTCTTTAGAATAAAAACAGTTAAAGATGATCAGAATGCGTATGTAAAAGCAGGTGCTCATAAAATTGTATCATTTCTTAAATTTTAGTTGTGAAGTAAATTAATTGTAGATTTCAAGTAGGGAAGGTAAGGCAATTGATAGCAAGTTTGCACATTTCACTGGTAAATATTCATCTTATTGCTTACTACCTATTGCGGATTAACTGTATCTCTAAATAGCTCACTCAACTAAAATTTTATGTTTTACTATTATACTGATTAATTCAAGTGTGGCTTGAAGTGACAGACAATTCTGATACATATTTAAAATATTTTTTCAGGATTCCAGAATTTTCTTGCACACTTGAATGCTTTTTAGTACTATGAATTGCTCTACATATTGGCTATTGATAAAACTATTCAAAGGCATCATACATCTTGGGTGAAAATCACAGCTTAGGCCAGCACCATGGCTCACTTGGCTAATCCTCCACCTGTGGTGCCGGCACCCTGGATTCTAGCCCCGGTTGGGGTGCCGGATTCTGTCCCGATTGCTCCTCTTCCAGTCCAGCTCTCTGCTGTGGCCCTATCTCAGGATTGGACTGCTTGACTTGATGTTCCAAATTCAATTGCGTTACTGTATAAGTGAAATAAAATCGTGACTAAAGTTAAAATTTAACCTAATCTAAGGTTGCTATAACTCATTGTTTAACTTCTCTGACTTACAGACTCACAACTTTTTAACTTTTCTGACTTACAATTGCAATAACACCGAGAATTCCCTTATACTTTCACCCAAAATTTCCGAATGTTATCATTTTACCATGATTGCTTCATTCTCTCCAAATCACTTGAGAATAATTGCACACGTGTTGCTCCATTACCTATAAATATTTCTGTGTGTATGCCCTTAAAACAAGGACATTTTCTTATAGTTTCACAAAGTAAGTGATAGAGTAGAAAACTACTATCACTGTGGATATAACTCTATTATCTAATCAAGGACTTCATTCAAATTTTTCTGGTTGTTCCACTAATTTACTTTACATTAGAATCCAATACAGGACTACATATTCATGTAGTAACATGTTTGGAGTTTTTAAAAATCAACTTTATTGAAATTTAACATATTTGTATATATATAATATACATTATAAGTTATACACATAATGAAACACATTCCCTTTTAGTGTCCATTTCATTGAGCTTGGATAAATGGACAAATGCACAGCACCACAATGAAGAACCCAAAAGGTTCTTTTTTCCCTTCCCAGCCAGTCCAATCTGGTCTCAGGCAACACTGATCTCTTTCTGTCATTAGAATGAGATTCATCTTCGCTATAGCGTCATGTAATGAAATTACCCAGTGCCTCCTCTTCTGAGTCCAACTTCTTTAGCCCAGCATGGTGTTTTGAGATCCATCCACAGTGTTGTACATGTTTGTTGTTTATCTTTTCAGTTGCAGAGTGGTATCATATTGTATGGACATACTAAAATTTGTTTATCTGTAATAGACATTTGGTCTGTGTTTTCTTTTCTCCCGATTACAAATAAAGCAAGCTGTTATGAGCATTTCTGTATAAATCTTTGCATGGATGCATGTTTTCATTTCCCATGGGCAGTAGTGTTGGATCATATGCTAAGTGTATGTTTTTCTTTATAAGAAACTGACAAAATTGCCTTCCAAAGCAATTATGCCATTTTACATTCCCATCAGCACTCTATGAGAATTCCAGTTCCTCCACATTCTTGCCAACATTTGATGTGCCCTGTGGTTTCAAGGTTAGCAATTTTAACTGTGTGTCATGGTAATATCTCATTGTGGTTTTAATTTACATTTTCCTGATAATCAATGATGGTAAGCATCAGCTGGTGTGATTTAAACATCTATAGATAATAACTTCTATCCTCATCTAAGCTATGTTCAAGCAATTTACCTGTATTAATTCATTCTCACCCCTTTTTGTGATGGTATCAGCCATGGATAATCATGGCCCAAGATGTATTAATCCATTAGAAGTTCTATTCCTATCATTTCTTCTCTATTAATTAGCTGGAATATACCAACAAAAAGGAAATTTCTCCTTACCAGTTATTTAATTGTCTAAAATTTCTATAGGAAAAGCAAAACAAAGGTTAGTTTCTTTTTTGCATCAGTTTGCAAGATAATAAATTGGTTAGGAGGGTGTATTCTGTAAGACAGTAAAAAGCAAAATATACATGCTGCTTATCCACTTGCCAAGAATTAACCATGCAAACTCTTATTTTAGCACAGTCTCGTTTTTGTTCTACCTGAAGACCATGCCAATGCAAATGGAAATCCCAGTATCTCCTGCCAGAAAATGAGCTCAACGCGTCATGGGGCACTTTGCATCTTCAAAGCACTCAGAGCTAATTATTCCTCCCATCTCCCCAAAGAATTAGGTGTTATTAACTTCATTTTAAAGATAAGAAAATATGAGAGCCATCTGCCTCAAGCTTAAGAGATGAAATTAGAAGTTATCTATGACTTAATATTTAATTTCATCCTTAGGAAGGGATGTACACGGAGAGCCAGAGGAAAAAGTGAGCTGGAGACCCCTGAGTCAGCTCCAGTACGGTGACTGGGCAGCATGCACAAACTTGAGGACCTGGTGGCATGGCCATGATCAGTGAGGTGTGTAGTTCCCAACACATGGAAGGGGAGAACAGATCTGTCAGATGACTGCAAACAACACACTGTATTTTGCCACAATGGCTATCTCTAGTCTGACAAACACCATAAATGCCTCAATTTTGGAACACAAGGCTGTTGGAAGACAGCGGCTGTGTTCCTCTCACTATATTTCTCCTCATGGAAAGCAATGATCATCTATATCTGAAACCTTGAACGTTTTCTGCTCATGCTGAAAGGTCACACGTTACCTATCTGTGAGATGATAGAATTCTTGGGAATGAAACTTCCTCACATCTGGGTTGATACCTCCATCCTTCATTGTAGAGATGCTGATGTTAAAATCATTCCAACACCTGGGAGCCAGGACATAGAAAGTTTGTGTCCTCCACCCAGACTAATTGCCCCAACAGCCTATAATTGCTTCCATCTCAGAGAAACTTGCCTCCTCAGCATGAAGCCTGCTGTTAGTGGCAGGGAGTGGGGCGAAGCAGATGGACACAAGGCATTTTCAGAGGACAAAGCCCAGAAACCTCTTTCTGATGGCACATTTTTCTTATTATTCACTAGTAGCACCCTATAACCGAAAACCCATTTGGAAAGCCTTACACTGACTTGGCAATTTATTTCCTCCTTGGAAAGTACTGCTAATATCTTCTACCTGCTGTATAATTTTATTGATTTATTTGCGAGGCAGAGAGACACAGAGATGTCAGCAGGGAAGGGAGATGAAGCGGTTTGAGATTCCAGGCTACTGTTTCAAACATTCTCAACATGGTTCACAACAATACGAATGTTCAGGTCGTTCCAAATGTTCACAGCAGCCAGGACTGAGCCAGGAATTCAATCTAGGTCTGTTACGTGGGTGGCAGGGACCCATGTACTTGAGCCATCACCGATCTTTCCAGGGTATAGGTTAGCATGATGCTGGAATCAGGAGTGCAGCCCAGATACAAACCCAGACACTCTGATAATGGATTCAAGTGTCTTACCTGCTATGTCAGATGCCTACCCGTGTTCTGTAGACTTTTTGTTTATTACTCAAATCATGTACATGTTTGACTTACTGGGTTTTAAATTTCTGTTTAATCTCTCATATTTCTTTGGTCTACCTGATTCCCAACTCTGTGTTAATAAATCTATTGAGGGTTTTTTTTTCTTTGTTTAAAGAACTGCATTTCTTTTTTTTCCTCCTTTCCTAACTCACCAGTAGCTTTGATGTGGGAGCGGTTCAGTGTTTGCAAGCGTCCTTGTGAGCTTCCGGACAGGCAGGCAGGAAGGCAGAAGGGTCCTGCTTCTCCTATGCCGCCTCCTCTCACGCATAATCCATGGAGACCCCTCTACTTCCTCAGCCTCCTCCTTGGCTGCCTGGTGAAATCCTTCTGTGAATTGGGAGCAACAGGTGAACACTGGTTTGCACATCAAGTCCTGAAGTAGCAAGAACTTGAAAAAGTAGGCTTTCGACTACTATCAAGAACACATTATTTTATGAGGGTTCTCGAAAAAGTTCACGGGAAACAGAAATGAAAAAACTTAGAAATTTGTGCACAGCAGTTTGTAATCCTTATTTTCCTTGAACTTTTTGAAGACTTCGCTATGCATGGATTTCAAATACGCCATCTTTGTTAATGTTATTCAGTTGTGAGTGTGCAAAACCGCAGATCCGCAAGGAGGTACGGAAGCGTGGGTGAAACCTCACGGCGGGCAGCTACGCTGAGGTCGTTAGCATTGTCCAAGGGAGTTAGCATGGTGCGTTGGCTTTGTGGTCAGTTTTTGGACTTTCCTTTCAGAAGGATAATAAATGTTGAAAAGAAAATGATAACAAATGTTGAGAAAATTGTTTTACTTATTTTCTTCCATTGAGCTATATTTAGGATCCCAGATTTATCTTTTACTTTTTTTTTTAAGCAATGGATGGTGGTACAATCTCATTTGATTTTGAGTCTGAACTTGACTTAATTTGTGACTACCAATTACTCTCATTCCTTTATATTTTTAAAATTTGTATTTATTTGAGAGGGAAGTGGGAGCGAGAGAGAGAGAGAGAGAGAGAGAGAGAGAGAGAGATCCCCATCTGCTGGTATCCTCCCCAAAAGCCCAGAGCCAGGAATTCAATCCAAGTCTCCTACATGGATGGCAGGAACCCAATTATTTGAGGCATCATTGCTGCTTCCCAGGGTTTGCATTAGCAGAAAGCTGGGGTCAGGAGCTGTAGCAAAGCATTGAACCCAGGCAGTCTGAGATGGATGCAGCCATCTCATCTACTAGGCTAATGCTTGCTGCTCTTAATTTTTAATGTCAATTTTCTCATCTGTAAAATGAGAACACAATAGATAACAGACTGGGTTATTGTGAAATTTGGTAGAGATAATACATATACAAGGACTCTGGGGACAAGGGTACAATAACAACTTATAAAGTGCAAAATGCCATAATTAGAAAACATGTGGTCAGAGTGATAGTGTTCATAAATATTATTTAACATAACATTTAATATGAAAAATATACACTCCTCTTTTGAAATCTTAATCCTCCTCTCTCACTGTAGGTTTCACTGTCATCCATGTTTTTCTTGTTTATAAGATACCATGACACAAAGGTGGAAAGTGAAAACATGACATTAATTGTGTATGTGTGTGTGTGTGTGTGTGTACCTCTGGTAGGGTTGGGGTCAACTTTTCCTCTAATTAAAACAATCTTGGCTTTTCTCTCCATGCCTCCTCTAGAGGTGACTGGTGTTGAGGTCTGTAATGTTGCTACCGCTTTGACAGAGAGAGGAAGTCATGACAGTTAATGTTGATTGAACACTTCCTGGAGGTGGGCAGTGTTTTATGTCATTTAGTCCTCATTATAACCCTGAAGGGAGTTGCTTAATGTTCCCCCTGTGTCATAGATGAGGGGATTGAGGCAAAGTAAGATTTAGTGATTTGCCCAATGCCCTGACATCAGTAAATGACAGAGTTGTACCCAGCCAGTCTCCTGTCAGAATCAGTGCTCAGCACTGGCCAGTCCGTGTCAGTGCAGCGTCTGCTGCAAAACCTACGATGCTGAGAGGGTGATCTGTGAACACTGGTCCCAGGCCATCGGAAGGAATTCCGATTCTTGGGCCCCATCCTACACCTGCTGAATCCCAGTCTCTAGGGATGTGGGTTTGGGAATATGCAATATGATTGTACTGACTCTCCTGTCCCCCTGTCCACACACACACACACACACACACATGTACACATACACACAGATGCACAAGCACACATACACACTTGTACACATACACACACGCACAAGCACACACACACTTGTACACATACACACACGCACAAGCACACATACACACTTGTACACATACACACATGAACAAGCACACATACACACTTGTACACATACACACACGCACAAGCACACACACACTTGTACACATACACACACGCACAAGCACACATACACACTCGTACACATACACGCACAAGCACACACACACACTCGTACACATACACATGCACAAGCACACACACACTTGTACACATACACACACAAGCACACACACACTTGTACACATACACACATGCACAAGCACACACACACTTGTACACATACACACACAAGCACACACACTCGTACACATACGCACAAGCACACACACACTCGCACACATACACACACGCACAAGCACACGCACAAGCACACACACACACTCGTACACATTCACACACGCACAAGCACACATACACACTCGTACACATACACACCCGCAGAAGCACACACACACACTTGTACACATACACAGTCCTACACACACACGCACAAGCACACATACACACTCGTACACATACACACCCGCAGAAGCACACACACACACTTGTACACATACACACACGCACAAGCACACGCACAAGCACACACACACACTCGTACACATTCACACACGCACAAGCACACATACACACTCGTACACATACACACCCGCACAGACACACATACACACTCGTACACATACACAGTCCTACACACACACGCACAAGCACACATACACACTCGTACACATACACACACGCACAAGCACACATACACACACGCACAAGCAGACACACACACTCGTACACATACACACACACAAGTACACACACACACTTGTACACATACACAGATGCACAAGCACACATACACACTCGTACACATACACACACACAAGCACACATACACACTCGTACACATACACACGCACAAGCACACACACACTTGTACACATACACACACGCACAAGCACACATACACACTTGTACACATACACACACACAAGCACACACACACTTGTACACATACACACATGCACAAACACACACACTCGTACACATACACACACGCACAAGCACACACACACACTCGTACACATGCACACACACAAGCACACATACACACTTGTATACATACACACATGCACAATGATTCTAGTACACTGTGATGATGAAGAGCCAGTAGCACAAGCATTTTAATCTGAAGTGATTGCATTAAAAATCCTTTAGTTTATTAGGAATTTTTAAATCTCTGTGTTTCAAATTGTTAAAACAGCACGACTCTCTTGGAAACAATTTCCTTTCATTACAATCAGTGTCTCACCAAGTTGCTCCTACAGATAACTTACTGGTTTCTACTGCTAGTTATGTGCTCATATGTCCTCTTAAAAATTTTTTAAATTTGTTTTTATTTAATTGAAAGGCAGAGAGATAGAGACAGACACAGAGATCTTCCATCTGCTTATTCACCCTGGGTTTTTTTTTTTTCAAATTTATTTATTTATTTGAAAAACAGAGTTGCAAGGAGGCAGAGGCAGAGACACACAGAGAGAAAGGTCTTCCAACTGCTGGTTTACTCCCCAAATGGCTGGAAAGACTGGAGCTGAGCTGATCCAAAGCCAGAAGCGTGGAGCTTCTTCCTGGTCTCCCACAAGGGTGCAGGGGCCCAAGGATTTGCATCATTTTCCACTGCTTTCCCAGGCACATTAGCAGGGAGCAGGATTGGAAGTGGAGCAGCCAGGACTAGAACTGGTGCCCATATGGGATGTTGGCGCTTCAGGCCAGGGCTTTAACCCGCTGTGCCTCAGCGCTGGCCCCAGGAATATTTCCTATACTCCACACAGGGTGGTGTGCATGTGATTTCAGATTAAACACAGGAGTATGAGGCTTAACCCAAGAGTGTAGTGTGTTTGTCAAGAGTGCTACCTGGGTTTAAATCTGGTTCTACCCTTCTCTAACCTGGTGACCTGGGGTAGCTGACTCAGCAACTCTGCATTGCATGTTTTTCCTTTTCATTTATAAAACATAATAAAAATAGATTGTGCCTGAACTGGTGATTGCAAGGCATGTGTAGAAGATCTTACTCCTGTCACTTTAAGGCATGTGCGCGCAAGCACTGCAGGCGGGGTTTCACCTGCTGGGATTTGGACTTAGTGCTCCACATTCGTCCTGCAGAAAGGAGCTTCCCTTCATCTTTTCTTGGTTGCAATCATCATGCAACAAGGCCAGGATCACGGCCAACAACTGAGTCAGCGCCTCGGTGAGGAGGAAAGGGGAGGAAGAGCAGAGGGCCAGGCCAGTTCCCACCCGCGTGGCTCTGCCCCGGGCTGAAGCTCTGCAGGGTGCGCCTGCTCGGGTCCCAGGCGGGGCTCACCTGGGGGAAAGGGCGGGGCGCGCTGCGCGGAGGCTTCGTCCCAGCCAGGTCGCTGGGGTGCCAGGCGGCCGCTTCTGTCGGGAAGCGAAGTCCCCCCAGCGCGCTTCATCTGGAGAGGCCCCGGGGTGTCTAAAAAACGTGACTTTTGAATCATAAGAAGGATGGCCATCGCAGAACATTTGGAAATCATACAAATAAATTGAAAATTGTCTTTAATTAGCCAGAAATAGTTATTGTTAAAACTATTTTGTGTATTTTTTAAGTCTTCTAAATGTGAACTTTGCTAATATAAAATTAAGAACCCTCGGACACATTACAGCAAGAACCAAAAGCTCCTAAATCTTTTTTTTTTTTAAACTTTTATTTAATGTATATAATTTTCCAAAGTACGACTTATGGATTACAATGGCTTCCCCCCCATACCGTCCCTCCCACCCACAACCCTCCCCTTTCCCACTCCCTCTCCCCTTCCATTCACATCAAGATTCATTTTCGATTATCTTAATATACAGAAGATCAGCTTAGTATACATTAAGTATGGATTTCAACAGTTTGCTCCCACACAGAAACATAAAGTGAAAAATAATAGATGATTTTTTTTAAATGATGATGAAATCAGAGCAGACCTATTGTCATGTTTAATCCCAGTGAGAGTCAAGTTGGGAATTGATAATTTCTTTTTTTTTTTTTTTTTTTTTTTTTTTTTTTTACAGAAGATCAGTTTAGTATGCATTAAGTAAAGATTTCAACAGTTTGCACCCCCATAGAAACACAAAGTGAAATATATTTTTGAGTACTCGTTATAGCATTAAATCTCAATGCACAGCACATTAAGGATAGAGATCCTACATGAGGAGTAAGTGCACAGTGACTCCTGTTGTTGACTTTACCAATTGACACTCCTGTCTATGGCATCAGTAATCTCCCTATGCTCCAGTCATGAGTTTCCAAGGCTATGGAAGCCCTCTGAGTTCTCCGACTCTTATCTTGTTTAGACAAGGTCATAGTCAAAGTGGAGGTTCTCTCCTGCCTTCAGAGAAAGGTACCTCCTTCTTTGATGACCTGTTCTTTCCACTGGGATCTCACTCGCAGAGATCTTTTGCCAGAGTGTCTTGGCTTTCCATGCCTGAAATACTCTCATGAGCTCTTCAGCCAGCTCCGAATGCCTTTAGGGCTGATTCTGAGGCCAGAGTGCTATTTAGGACATCTGCCATTCTATGAGTCTGCTGAGTATCTCACTTCCCATGTTGGATCACTCTCCCCTTTATTTACTCCATCAGTTAGCGTTAGCAGGTACTAGACTTGTCTATGTGCTCCCTTTGACTCCCAGTCCCTTCACCATGACCAACTGTGAACTAAAACTGATCACCTGGAACAGTGAGATGGCATTGGTACATGCCACCTCGATGGGATTGAATTGGAATCCCCTGGTATGCTTCCAACTCCACCACTTGGGGCAAGTCAGCCTGAAGCTCCTAAATCTTATTCTCCAGAAGTTACAATGTATTTTGTTTTAAATAAATTGGGATTTACCCAAATACCTTGTACCTTACTTTTAAACCTTATCTCATGAACATTACTCAAAAATCATATGCTTAATTATTTCCTTATTGGTGAGTATTCGCTGGTTCCCAGTTTTTCTGTTATACGTAATATGAATCAACCATGGATATTTCTAACCTTAACCATTGACCTTGTCTGTAGTTGTTTCCTGTAAATATTTTCCTGAAAGAATGGATCTTTATTAAAATTTGTGTTAAAATTTGTGCTTCTACTGGATATTTTGGAGAGATTGAGTTTTGATTATAGTGTTTGTTCCTTTTGTCCTATGAGAATTACATAGAAGAGTATAGAATCTTCTAAATGCACACATACTTAACCGAATGTGAAGCAACTGAATCACGTAGCTCTATTACCTAATGAGTGAAACTCCAGTCTGAGCTAATTAATATTAATTGTTTCTATTTTCTTGGTTATGTCACGTTTAAATGCAATCTATACTATTAATTTTCAAGGATATTTAAGCTCATAATTGATAAAGGCAGAATTTCTTTTTAATTAGCTTTAAAATGGTGGTTTTATTTATTTGAGAGACGCAGAGGGACTGACACAGAGATTTCCCATCTGCTCCAAGTGCTCGGGAGCCAGGCAAACAGTCCAGGTCTCCCCCGCGAACAGCAGGGACCCGGCTACTGAGGCGTCGCTGCCTCCCAGGGTGTGCATTAGCAGGAAGCTGGACTTGGGAATGGAGCTGGGACTCACTCCCGATGCTCTCATCTGGGATGCAGGCCTTCCAGGGGGCATCTTAACTGCTGTGCCACAGTGTACCCCAGGGCTTTGCTCTTTGACCTTCACACCTACAAGGAGCACAAGGAAAACTTGTCCCCCCTGCCTGTACTACCGAAGATTCTGAAACCTCAAGAAGTTGTTTCCCACCCAATGATTCGTATCAAACAGGTGACGCAGTGGCTCAGCATTAGTTCTCTTTCTCACATCATGACCTCACTCTTCTGCACACCCATCAGTAAAACCTCAGTGGTTTTCTGCTCAGATATACGTTACAAATAGCATTCAACGTTTTTACAGGCAAACTGTGCTGCTTCTGCTATGTGGTTCTCTAAGGTTTAATTCTGGGTTCTTGCTCTCCTTAATTTTATTATTTTTTAACCATTAAAAAAACTATTTTTCTTAAGAAGTTTTCTTAAGAAGAAATTGCACATTGCTTTTCATAACTGGTTGTCATTTACCGTAACTTTTCTTCAAGACAAACAGAAGCTGATAAGACAAAATGCATGAAACTATTGGATTCTCACATTGGAGTAGTTAAAAAATTGTAAATCTGGAGTTTTGTAAACATCCTTTTTCTATGGAATTGAGAAGCTTCAAGGTAAATTCTCCTTGTACTTCTGGAGTCAGTTTTTCTACCTGTGAAAGAGAGACAGTAGTTTTCAGTACCAGGTGGGGGCCTTTGCTGTACCTTCCCGTGAAAGGCTGGGTGTGCAGGACTCACATTATTTATTCCTCTGTGGGAGAGCTAGCCTGTGAAGCTCATTTATCAGGGAGGGCAACACTTGAAGATGTGTAGGCGTCTGGGGAGAATGCTTGGGAATTGGTGACTGAAACTTGTCTTTGGGGTGGGGGAGAAAAGAGAGAGAGAGAGAGAGAGAGAGAGAGAGAGAGAGAGAGGAGATTCTAAGCATGCTGTAACAAAGCTCCCTTGAGTTGCTCCCGGGAGTGGCTGGGTGTGTCAAGTCATCCCTCTGCCAGAATGCTGAGTAACCAAGTTATTATGTTTGCAATGTTTCAACCTAAAAGGAAGAAAAAGCACCAACAAAACCGTCTCCTAGGTTATTAAATATTTGGGCCAAGATTACTTTTGTTGAACTACAGGGAATTATTGTTTGATAATATTGTATAATGGGTGAATGAGTAATTCATTTTTTTAAAGATTTATTTATTTATTTATTTAAAAGTCAGAGTTAAACACAGAAAGAAGGAGAGGCAGAGAGAGAGAGAGAGAGAGAGGTCTTCCATCCACTGGTTCACTCCCTAGATGGCTGCAATGGCTGGAGCTGTGCCAATCCGAAGCCAGGAATCAGGAGCTTCTGAAACACTAAAGAAACACTAAAGAAACACTCTTACAAATGTAAAGTGTTTGTATGGAACAGACATTGTGATCTCAAGTATCAAAAGAGAACTGGAAGAAAAGTGATATTTAAGGAAATGATTTCAATTTTACAGGTGAATTTGTTATTGTTTGAATCTACAATGTTTTATACAGTCTGTCTCGTTATCAGGCTGGGTTATTTCCCATTCATTCATTCATTCTGCACTCACTATGTCCCAGGTACCCACTGTGTGCCAAATACTTTTTAAAATTCTATTTATACAACAGTAAAAAAAGTATAATAAAAACCCTTCTTAGACTTTAGCTTGAGGATGCCATTGATGGTTAACATAATAAGTGAATTGTATCATACAAGGAAATTCAAAATATGCACTTCATAATATGCACTTTCCACGAATATTTTGAAGGCTCCTTGTACATGGGCATTGTATTGAAACCTGCTGAGTCTGGTTTTATATCTGTTTCCTTCCTGTAGGCTCGAATTCCATCAAGAGGAGGGATGATTCAAAGAGCTCATGAGGCCACATGGCAAGAGACTGAAGACTGAACTGATCACAGCAACACACAGCTATTTTGATATTGCTGCTCTCTGGGTTGTTTATGAGCAGAACCTTTTCCTTATAGGTCTTGAGCCTGTAAGTTCATGTATTAAAGTAACAAACAACACTGGTCTTCCAAGCTATTTCCTTCAGGATGTGCATTTTTTTACATGGTAACGGTTACGTAGAATCGCTGGCTCACTGACGTTTAAAGCCAAATGGTAGTCTCATTCAGACCCATAGTTAGGTCTTAGTCTTCTTGGTATTCGTCCCAGGGTCCTGCTCAGAGACTGACACAATCAACAAACACTTCTGTAATACACTTATTCGGTCAACTACAGACTCCACTCAAAGTGTCCAATTGAATGAATAGGTAGAGATGGAACCCACATGTTAAAAGTGGATTGGGGTCTTTGCTGTGGAGTAGTGGGTAAAGCCGCCACCTGCAGTGCTGGCATCTCATATGGGCACTGGTTCAAGTCCCGGCTGCTCCACTTCTGATCTAGCTTTCTGCTTGGCCTAGGAAAGCAGTAGAAGATGGCCCAAGTTCTTGGGGCCCTGCACCCTTGTGGGAGACCCGGAAGAAGCTCCTGGCTCCTGACTTTGGATTGGTGCAGCTCTGGCCGTTGAGGAAAATTGGGGAGTGAACTAGCGGATGGAAGACCTCTTTCTCTCTCTCTCTCTCCTTCTCTCTGTGTGCAACTCTGACTTTCAAATAAATAAATAAATCTTAAAAATGGATCAAATTTTTAAAAAATATTTATTTAAATTTATTTTCATCTACTTGAAAGGCAGAGTGACAGATAGAGACAGACTGACAGAGACATTTCCATCTTCTTGTTCACTCCCCAAATGCTCGCAACAGCCAATGTTGGGCCAGGCTGCAGTCAGCAGAACGCTTTGTTGGCATACCTGTACAGGGTACCTTGCGCCATCGCAGCTCTGGATCTTTGTTACTTTTTCCCCAGACATGAATCAAATCCTGATGTGCAATGACACCACTTCCACGACTCTTCCCCGTCACCCCAGACTGAAAGGTTCACACTTGTCTCTGAATCCCTTTTGTTGTTTGTACTTCTCTGATGCTCCTGCCAGTTACTTTAATTCTTTTGTTTCGTATCTTCCGGGTGTACTATTTGGCGAGAGGAAACCTGTCTTACATCTCTAATTGAATGGCACTTCCGTCAGAATCATGCAAAGATATCATGTTTGGGCTTCCCTGGGTGTCATTCAATTCTTGTCATTGGAAATGTTTGTACTTGGGTTGGGAAAACACTGAACAGGAGTGTGAGAGAACTCAAGGATCAAGAAGGAGAACAGACCGAATGCTATGATTTAAGAGCAAATGTCTTAAAATTATTGGATCATAGTAGCAAGCATGCAGCAGGTGTTCAGTAAATAATTGTGGTGAATCAGATGCCAATAGCGTGTGCCAATCCTTTGGCTACTATGATTATTCCCTGAGTCTGGATAAAGAACTTGCAAAGTCATAAGTGTTATCATTGGGAAGCACAAATGAAGTTCCAGTCACTTTGTATGTATGACACATATGATTTTACAAAGAAACAATCCATGGCTAGAGAGATTAGGCACTTAGTTTAGGATTTCTCAAACAGTGAGTGGGAGTTAGTTTGCAAATCTGTGACTCTGACCCAAATTCTCAGTTCCCACAATATGGCTGCATCTTGCAATCTTTTTAAAGATTTATTTATTTATTTGAAAGGCAGAGTTACAGAGACATATAGGAGAGAGACAGAGAGAGATCTTCTATCTGCTGGTTCACTCCCAGAATAGCTGTATAGGCCTGGGCTAGGCCAGGCTGAAACCAGGAGTCAGAAAATCCATCCTGATCTCCCATGTAGGTGGCAAGGGTCCAGAGATTTGGGCCATCTTCTGCTGCTTTCTCAGGTGCATTAGAAGGGAGCTGGATCTGCAGTAGACTGGCCAGGACTCCATCTGGTGCTCATATAGGATGCTGGTGCTGCAGGCAGAGACTTTACCCACTGATGCACAGCGTTGGCCCCTGGATCTTGCAATTTTAAAGAAGCATCTGCCCATGTCCCATTTCCTATGGCCTGCCTGCATTTTCTCTGTCAGTGCTTGAAATAGTATTTGCAGAGTTCAACTCACCTAGATGATGACTTTGATCCTGGTTAATAAAATACCCAGGATGTGGGGGCAGGGCAAACTTTCAGCCTCAGTTTTGCACAAGGAGTTGCTCTCATTCATTCAGTCCGCAGGCATTTATTGACAGTGTACTGTGTGAGTGTGTCAAGTCCATATCTAATGTTGGTGCTGCCACAATGAACAGGGCTTGGCCCTTACCTTTGAAATTCTTGCAGTTACATGGAGGAGACCATAAAATGAATTGATTATGATGAATCAGTGTGGTCAATGAACAATAGGGAATATTAGCTGTGCACAGTTCCAGGTACTTCCCTGCGAATGGATTCCGTAGGAAGGAACTGGGTCCCAGGGAACCAAGGAGATGTGGGAAGGAAGGCAAACTGGAGTTTGTCACCAGCAGGCCACCCTCCGAGATCTCAGAGCAAAGCTGTGTAATCCTAATTATAGTTTGCTATTGGGAACTCCCTCTGCCACCTTGTCATTTTCTTCTATCAATTTGGTATTAAACGTTTTGCTAACAATACTATATATATATTATTGTACTTCAAAAGCTTACGGAAAACTGGAATTGAAAAATACATTTATTGTAGTATACAGAAATCTGAGTCCCATGCCTAGGTTTTTACGATATGCCTTTTCCATTAGCTTTGTTAAGATCCCTCACATGCATGGATTTCAAATTTGTTGGCACCAGAAAAACATCTTTTAATTCAATTTTCCACCTCTTGTGGTCAGCATGTTGCTTACTAACTAGCATAATGAGCTACCGTGGTTAACAAAGAAAGGCTGGAGATAATTTTCTGTGCCACCCGGGTGCTTGAGAAGTCTGTAGCATTCCCATCAGCACCTATTTCTTTTACTCTGTACATTTCACGTCCGGGTCCTGCGTGGGCTCCTAGGGATGCCTTTGTTTATCTATGAATTTAGCCACAGGCAGACTCCCCCGACAGCCCCTTCCTGCCCGAGCTTGTCGGAGGCCTTTAGAAGCTGAGCAGACAGCAGCAGCTTCAGCCTGAGTCATTTCTTTCAATCGCGGACAGGCTGCCAAGAGGCGTGAGTAAGAGCAGAGTGCAGCGGCGGGCGGGGCGGAGGTGCAGGCTGGGCGTGGCCCAGGTGGGAGCGGCGGGCGCGGCTCAGGTGAGCTAGCAGCCTCCTCGGGTCGCACACAGCGTCGCGTCCACCTCCAGGACTTGGAGCTCCTCGCCTGCTTTTTCTCTTTGCCGCACGTTTTCTGGGATAGCTGTGACTCCAGGTAAGCAGAGTGGGGCATCAGGGCTGGCGATGTCTCCTTTGAGGACAGTTCATATAGAGTAGTTAGGAGAGCTGCTGGGCGGTGGTGAACGCGGTGGACATAATGGTGCTTTTCAGAGGAAGGGCGTTGCCTCCCATCCCTCAACGGGGCTTCCAGCTGCCAGCCCTTCGGGTGCCAGGAATGCCATGTAGGGGGCTGAAATCGGTTAACCATACAAGGTAAGAATGTGAAGACAAAACACGGCGGGGGAGTTTTGGTGGTGGAGGGAAACAGCTATTCCTGGAGCAGAAAGTTTTTCCCCCGGGCCCTCGCAGTCCTACCTGGGAACTCAGAATGAATTGTGCAGTTTTGGAAAGGGTGTAGTTTCTGATAGGGAGGGAGTGGAGAAGTCCTTGGGATTCCAGCTCACCTTCCGGGTTCATAGTTTGGGACTCAGGTGGTCTACCGGCTGCTCTTCCTTTTGGCTTTATAAGCATTAGGTCGTCTCCAGGTGGAGAGTGTCTGCCTTCCTCTTCCTCGGTTTCAACAGGAAACCAGTTACACAATTTAGTAGTCTGTGCTTGGACTTTTCAGTTCGGCTGGCTCCCCACGCCTTCCTCAACAGGCTCTCTTTTTTGAAAACAGCTTCACTCAAGTGCGCCAGCTGGGCTGTTCTCTGGACTTGCCAGTGGGTTCCCAGAGCTGGGGGATCTGAGACCTAGTTTTGCTCAGCCCTTGCATGTTGTGTGGGCAGATCAGAGGCGCACAGAGGTGGAGGGGACATGACTTTAATGAAGTAGAACCAGGTCTGCACACTTGCATCTCCATTTCCATTCTTCACGTCCTTTCTGCCTCCAGTACAAGAGGTTTTCAGTGTAGCTGTGTCCCAAACAGGAGTCTCCATCAGTAAGTGCGGGTTTGATGGCTCCTTGATGGGTGGAGGGGTGGAAACCGGTCTGAGGACAAGATTCTCCATAGAAAATGAGTCAGCAGGTTTCTACCTTTGATTCCTGACACCCTGACTTGTATCACTTCAATCCCTCTGGGGTGGCTGCTTGGCTCTGGGGTTATGCCATCTCAGCGATCTGGGCCATTCTGGTGTGGCTGAGTCTGACTCCAGATTAGTGGAAGGCACCAGTGGGGTGAGTCAGTGTCAAGGTCAGGTTTCTAAAGAAAGGAGAGCTGCTGTGATGTTCAGAATGTCTGAGCAAAGCAGGTGCTCCTCTTTCATCAGAAATGAGAGCAGACCACCTTATTAATAACTGCATTGTACTTTTCCTGATAAAATTTTCACATATAGATTCTCACTTAATCGCTTCATTTAATCCTCACAATATTCTTTTTATTTATTTGAAAGGTAGACACACACACACACACACACACAGATGTGGAGAGAACTTTTATCTTCTGGTTCACTTCCCAAATGCCTACAATGGCTGGGGCTTGGGCTGGGAGCTGAGAACTCAGTCCACGTATCCCACGGGGGTGGCAGGGACATTACGTGAGCTGTCACCTGCTGCCTCCTGGGGTCTGCATTAACGGGAAGCTGGAATCTGGAGCTGGGGCTGGGCATCAAAGCCAGATTCTCTGATATGGAATGTGGGTGTCTTCAAGAGGCTGAATCCCTGCCTCCATCATGACATCCTTTCACACTGCAATGGCGGCAAAATATCTTATTTTCTTAATCTGCCACTGCCTTTTTTTCCTTATTGGGTTTGAGGATGGACAATAGAGGTTGTGTTTTAGGCATACTCCAGTATAGGTATTATAATAGACAAGATTTCTCAAGGTACTGCCCAATATAGCAAATGCTTAAAAGGTGTTTTTCACCACATCTCTCCATCTGCAAAGTGAATCAGCCTAGGTTAAGTGATATCTTCTGACAAAGTGAAAATTAATTTTTAAGGACTGAAAAAGCTATGCAGTTAGCCAGCGGGGTGTGTGTGTGTGTGTGTACACACATGCAAGTACATGTGCTTGTGTATGGAAGAGTGTGGCAGATGGTCCATAACATATATTGTTCAGATTGAGTATATTTAAGCAAGTGAGGGACACCATCACTATGCCAGGACAACAGCTATAAACCAACACTGCCTCATACAAAGTAGACATATAGTCCTGCAGACCACAGGGCCCATATCTCACTCACATGGTGGAAAGTCACAAAGTTTGAGGGTCATTAGCTTAGATGCATCAACAACTTGGAAAATCTGTATACAGGGTCATGACAAGCTGGAGGTCTGGAGAAGTGAGGCTCCTCGCCCACACCTGCTCCTGCACCTCCATTCATCTTAGTACTCTCACAGTCTCTGAGCTCTATCAGTTCTCTCTGGCCCCCATTTTTGCCCTGCTAAGTCCTAATTATCTTTTAGGACTCCACTTCAGTGTGGCTCGCTTAGATGTCATTGCCTGGAGGAGGCATCACTGGGATTTCTAGTATGGGTTAACTTTTACGAGCTCCCAGGGTAACTTGTGTATCCCGTTAAAGTGCTCATCATGCCTATCCTGCACCAGCTGACAGCTCCTTGGAGGAAGGAGCCATGTCATGTTCTCCCTGGATTTCTTAATGCCTTCCGCTGTGCCTGACACATGTGGTACTTACTCAACAAGTGCAACTTTATATGAAAAGTTTGCAACTTCAGTGGCAGAAAGGGAAAAAGAGCTCCTTCAAGTAGGAAAATAGCAGGGAAAACATGTGGTATTGGATAAAATAATGTGTGGGATGTCTTGGTATCTTTAAAGGGGAAATTCAGGCCATGTAGGATATTGGAACTTGAGAGACTTCTGAGAGAACAAATGGCAGCAAAGACATGATTATCAAGACAGAAGGTGGTGGGTGCAGTGGGGAAACCAAGGCTGGGGTTGAGGAGAAGTGAATGAATTCCAGGTCTGGTTTTGCCACTCTCACTCCTTGCGTGGGTGGCCTGGGAGAATCACTCTGTCTGGTCTGCTTCACTTTCCTCATCTGTAAAATGAAGAGGTGTGCCAGACTAGATCCACCCCAAGATCTTATCTCATTTTCAACAGTTGTCTTTTTAGGACAGACTGCAGAAAGCAAGCCTATTTAAAGTGAATTCTTAAAACTGCATTTCTATTGCAAGCTAAACTTCCAAATCACTTTTCTGTGGTTAAAATAAAAAACTTCTAAGTGACTAAAAGATGTAGTGCTTTGTACATTGGACCCATAGATGAAATTGTCTTTGTTAAAGTCATTACAAAATTTTCACAAGAAATGAAATAAATTATCTCTGAAACAAGGTGAATAATGAAAAAGGATTGTAGTAGTTTTATCACTTTGAACTCAAGATATTAGACATGTAAATTTCCTGTATAGGAATTGCCAATTTCAACTGTACTTATAATTTTTATAGCATTTGCTCATGCAAAATAGGCTGTATAAGAACTTGATACTTTTTCCTGGGTGTGTATTACTAACATTGCTGTGTGTGTTCCAGCTACAGAAATGTAGCACTTGGCAGTGGCCAAAGTAATTTCTTGAGCTATCTCAGACCAGGTCAGCTTTCCAATGTTTTTATTTCAGCTGAGGACTAATCCTGGAGCAGTTGGTCAGCTTTACCATGTAGCATGGACTGGGTACTAAGCTGGTGCTTGCCACTCTAGCATTCTCCATGTACAGACCACTTCTGATTCCCAGCCGACACCAAACAAGGCTGCTGCAGCTGGGACCTCATATAGGAGATCTGTGGTCTCCCCCGTGGGAAGGAGAATTTTCTGAGAAAGGAGTCTGTCAGCAAAAGTACCGGAAGGCAGGCCTGCCTGGACCCATGCACCGAGGATGACTGTACCAGGGAAGGGGCTCCCTGAAGGGGAGGATCTGCTGCTGGTGGGAAAGCCTCCCCCTGCCAGGTGTTAGGAGTGCACTACTCTACATTCTCCAATAGGCACTTGGCTCTAAGCCTTGAATTGCATCACAGTGTTAATTGTATTGTGTAATGATGAGCTGTGCTGGAAACCACAATGATCTTGTATTCAGAGTCATTTGGGCTAAATGTATCTCAAAATGTTATAATGAGTGAATGAATAATGCTTTAGTTGAACAGAATGGTAAAATGAGCATTTCCTTACCCTCTGATCCATTTTCAGGACCCACTTCTAGGTGTTTGCAGGCAGACTCCCTTGGAAGCTGAACCCAAGGTCTCAAATACAGTTTTTCTACCCAAAGGAAATCACCAGAAGTACAGTTTGTTGTCGCCCAGGAAAAAATGGTTCTGATTTCTCTTCTCAGAAGGTGGTATACACCTGCTAGGGAGAACTAGAAAGTGCAGTTTGTGTATTTCCAGTGTGATTAGACCTCAAGCTGTGGCAGTGTCAAGACACTTGCACTTGCTCATCACTTCATGTATATGTTGCGTTTCAGTTGTTGATCAATACTTGTCAATATGACAAGTTGCTGGAGGGAGCCAGTCTGCTTACTCTGAAAATTTGTTACATGGATACCCCAGACCTCTTGTGAAGAGTTTTGTTTGAGTTTCCTGGTGGTGGGCATCCTGGTTGAAATGCACCGCAACCTTCCATTTCTGTCCCAGACACTGCAGGTCTCAGGATGCACCTGATGCTGGCCATGGTCATAACTTGCCTATGGTGTCATCCCTCAGGCCTTGTCCCTGCCCCAGGGGAAGATATAAAGGTTCTGGGCTGAGGGGATTAAGAAGCCCACCCTGATTTCAGGTTACCTTCGATAGATTTCTACTGGAAACCCTGACCTGCGTGATTCTGATGTACTTAACCAGGGACTTGAGGAAGTCAGTGGAGCTGGCCAGTAGCATGAATGGGGTCAACACAACGTTGTTTTCTTGCTAATGAACCTGTTTTTTCAGACACTGAGATATAAACTTTCTGAGTCCATCCTACATGTAAGCCAATGTACCATAAATGGGGGAATTCTGAAGAAATATTTGAGGATTAGAGGTCTGGTCTTCGGTCTTACACTCATGGCTTTGCATTTGGTAGTTCTGTCCAAGTATAAGGTTCAAGCTGAGATCTTATTGCTTCATCTGACTCTAGGACATCCATGGGTCCTGGGTAAAGGGTTCCTTTTATCTTGAGTAGGGAAGCTTTCTCCCTGGCCCCAGGGTACTTTTCCTACCTGGATACTTTCAACATCGCCAACATCACTCTGCATGCATGCTTGATTGCTTTAGGGGGATTTCTTTGAGCCTTGATCAATCCAACAGTCAGAGGTACTATGAATCCATGTCCCTTAGAAACACATTGTCCGGATCAGGCAGAGCCTAGAAGTCCATGCTGCTTCCAGAAGGGGCTGTTCACTGACTGATTTCATCAAGGTGCCTTTGGACTTGATCAGCATCTTCTGTTTCATTAGAAAAGTGATCCTCAAATGTTTACAATCTGAAGTCTCCTTTAAATTCTGGAAAAATTGAGGATCCCAAAGAACTCTTTGGTAAAAAATGTGATTGATTGAATTTATCAGTATTTACCAAACTAGAAATTAAAGGAAAAATTTTGAAATGTTTACTTACTAATTTATTTAAAACAATCATTAAACCATTATATATATTTTAAAGACTTTTTATTTATTTATTTGACAGGTAGAATTACAGACAGTGAGAGAGAGAGAGAGAGAAAGGTCTTCCTTCCATTGGTTCACCTCCCAAATGGCCACTATGGCTGGCGCCGTGCTGATCCGAAGCCAGGAGCCAGGAACTTCCTCCTGGTCTCCCATGCAGGTGCAGGTGCCCAAGCACTTGGGCCATCCTCCATTGCCCTCCTGTACCACAGCAGAGAGCTGGACTAAAAGAGGAGCAACTGGGATTAGAATCCAGTGCCCATATGGGATGCTGGCACCAAAGGTGGAGGATTAGCCAAGTGAGCCACGGTGGATAATATGAATAATATCTTAATGGGAAAACCCATTTTTTTTTTTTTGACAGGCAGAGTGGACAGTGAGAGAGAGAGAGAGACAGAGAGAAAGGTCTTCCTTTTGCGGTTGGTTCACCCTCCAATGGCCACCGCAGCTGGCGCGCTGATCCGAAGGCAGGAGCCAGGTACTTCTCCTGGTCTCCCATGGGGTGCAGGGCCCAGGCACTTGGGCCATCCTCCACTGCACTCCTGGGCCACCGCAGAGAGCTGGACTGAGAGAGGGGCAACCGGGACAGAATCTGGCGCCCCAACCGGGACTAGAACCCGGTGTGCCGGCGCCGCAGGCAGAGGATTAGCCTATTGAGCTGTGGCGCCGGTGGAAAACCCATTTTTTAAAGTGAAAAATGTAGGGAGATGAGTGATACTGTTTTCATTTTGGCAAGTCCCATTAATTTTTGCCTTAATAGAAGATATGTCATATAGTCTCTGGAAAACTCCCTTGAGTATCTATGAGAGATTAATGTGGAAAAAGGAAAATAATGTCTACATATTACTGTTTAAAATAGTTTGACCTCACACACCTCTTGAAATCATTTTAGGGACTGCAGGGTCCCAGGGACAACACTGAATGAGAATTACAGACTTCTGAGACATACGCAGATGTTTGCTCTGCCAGGCTACCTGCTTTTTAGCTGAAGTTCTTCTCTCTTTTCTTTAATTCCATGTTCTCTGTTATGCTACACAAATGGCACCAGCAACTCTGCATCTGATTATTTGTCTTTGTGTTTTCCCGGAGAGATTGCCAACACATAGGAGAAGCTCAGTGACCTCTTACCACACTTTGCATAGTGTCTTACACATGGAAGGCATGGATTGGTAACACAAAGAGTAAAGGTGCTGGATAGTAAGTACTGCCAGTTTCTGGGCGTCCCACTGAGGCATTACTTACTGCACTTGTCTCCCAGGGCTGCTGAGACAAAGGACCACACTCACTTGATAGCCCCTGTTCCCCAGGTCAGAAGACTGGAAATCACTCCGGAAGTGTTAGTAGGGCTGCGTTCCACCAGGATGCTCCCGGGAGGACTATCTCATGCCTTTCCCTTTGTTTCTGGTGTTGCCAGCAGTCCTTGGCTTCCATCACTGACCCTGCCGTCTTCACATCATCTTCCCTCTGTGTGTCTGTCTCCGTGTCTTCTCTTGTTCTTAGGAAACCAATCATATTGGATTAGGGCCCTCCTCACTCCAGTTTGACATCATCTTAATGAATTACGTCTGCAAAGATCTCATTTCCAAATAAATTCAAATTCACAAGTACTAGGATTGCAACATCTTTTTGAGGAACATGATTAGACCCATAAACACTAACCCACAACATTTACTAAATTTTAAATTGTGTCACAGGAAACTTCTATGGTTTGGCTTTTTTTTTTTTTTAAAGATTTATTTATTTATTTATTTGAAAGTCAGAATTACACAGAGAGAGGAGAGGCAGAGAGATAGAGAGGTCTTCCATCCGCTGGTTCATTCCCCAGATGGCCTCAACTGTTGGAGCTGTGCCGATCCGAAGCCAGAAGCCAGGAGCTTCTTCCGGGTTTCACATGAGGGTGCAGGGGCCCAGGGACTTCAGCCATCTTCTACTGCTTTCCCAGGCCATAGCAGAGAGCTGGATCAGAAGAGGAGCAGCTGGGACTAGAACTGGTGCCCATATGGGATGCCAGCACTTCAGGCCAGGGTGTTAACCCGCTGCACCACAGTGCCGGCCCCTGGTTTGACTGTTTTTATCTAAAAAAGAAATCCAACTTTGTGTGGTTTAATTCAAATTCTAATTGAAACGTGTAAGTAAAACCAACAGATTCTGATTAGTGCTGTCAATAGTTCTTATCTGACTGGTTGCTGACGAATGAGCATGACCACTGGGCACCAGACCATGGCCACTGTGGCTGAGCAGGCCTGAGTCTGGAATTCTGAGCAGAGCAGTACACACAGAGAACCTGCTATGTCTTAGGATGTTGGTCCAAATGTTTCTTCACAATTGGCTTTTTTAACTTACTGAGCTTCTTCCCCTCTTCCACCCAAGATCAGTACTTTGTTGAAAGAGAATTATTTTTAAAGTTAAATTGATTAATTTGAAAGGGAGAAAGAGTTAGAGATATAAGGACAAAGATAGATAGAAAAAGATAGGTAGAGAGAGAGGGAGAGAGAGAGAGAGAAAGAGAGAGAGAGAGAGAGAGAGAGAATCTTTTTCCACTGGTTCAGTCCTCAAATGCCTTCAGTAGCCTGAGCCAGGCCAAGCTGAAGCCAGGAGCCAGGAACTCATTTCAGGTACCCTCCATAGGTATCAGGTACCCAACTATTTGAGCCATCGTCTGCTGCTTCATGGGGTGCTGGAGTGAGAGTCGAGCTGGGATTTAAACCCAGCCATTCTGATATGGGATGTGGGCATTCTGAGCAGTGTCTTAACTGCTGTGCCAAAGCCCGCTCTTGAAATAGAATTCTTATTGTGTTGGAAGAATACAGTTAAGAACACTTTAAAAATGCTTTGGGAATTAACCTCTCCCTTTTCCTTGGTTCCAGGCCCACGATGGATGCTCTACGACTGGCAAATTCAGCTTTTGCCGTTGACCTGTTCAAACAACTGTGTGAAAAGGAGCCAGAGGGCAATGTCCTCTTTTCTCCAATCTGTCTCTCTACCTCTCTGTCACTTGCTCAAGTAGGTGCCAAAGGTGACACAGCAAATGAGATTGGACAGGTAAGACCCAAGCCTTGTTTCTATTAGAACCCATGGGCAGTGCCTAGGGAAAATGAATGGAGACTTTGTGGTCAGAAGGGCTCAGGATTGAGAGCTGTGCCATTTCTAAGATTCTCTTGATCTATTTTTAAACATGAAAGCTCCTTTGAGTGTCCTGTAACCCATGTTTAAGGTAGGCACCAGGGTGTGATGGAGAGCCTGGGGATCTGCTAAGTAATCACAGGCTGTCCTTTCACTGGTGGCCTACAGCAAGTCACATGCCGTTCTCCTACTGTATTATAATGATCTGTCGAGGTGGTGTTTATGAGATAGATGTTCCATTGCAAACACCTTGACCAGAAAGAGGATAAATCTACAGGTCTACCCTATTCTGTAACAGAAAAACAGTCTACTTACCATGGAATTTGCTTACAGGATCAGGCTTTGAGATGTAAGAGCAACTGTGTTCCTAGAATATATCCATGCTTATTTTAATAGAAATTACATTTTAGACATCTGCCTTCAAGTAGCATGGGTAAATGAGGAGATGAATTATGTTTACAAATGTTTTAGGATACTCATGAGTGTTCCATTTCAGAAGCATGGATTATGGTGCTGTTTTACACACACATATACATACACACACACAGCTATGCTTAGTTGTCTAGTTTGTTAGGCCTTCAAGTGAGATTATTTTCCTGATTGTTACATTTTAATTCCTCATGTAGTTTTAGATAGTAGGTGGATGTCCTTCTAATTCCATCCCATTATTAATCTTAGGTTGATTGTTTTAGGCTAGAAAGAATATTTGTTTGCATGAGCTCAAAAGCATTTAAAAAGGGAACATCTTATATTCATAAATCCTCCAAAACTTTGACCAACAAAATCTTATTTAGATCAGGATTAAGAACTTGTGTTTGAAATTGAGTAGAACTTGATGAAAAACCTTCTGTTTGAGGAAGAGGAACTACATTTTTGCATCTGTCCCGTGCACTCCCCAACCCCGCAATCCCTACCCCATCTCCCATTCCTCATTACTCATCTCTCAGTGGAGAAAGACCTGAAGGAGCTTCCTTGTAGTGGATCTGCTTTTCTTTGTAAAGGGTGGTTTCAGGACATGCAATTGAATCACACAGCAGTACCTGGGCACTTTGGTTTTCTGATCTCCTTTACCCCTCATTAGGCATGAGAGTTATACCCTGCCTCAGACTAGCCAAAAAGTGACCACACAATGTTGAGACTAGGTGCAATGTGCTGGGTTGGTGACGTTACCTGAAGTGTGGCTTTGGAGCATGGACACTGGGTTATGGAACAAAATTAACAATATTTAAGCCTTCCAAATGATAGCTTCTTAGTATTGAATGGTTTAGAATATTACCACAAGAATAAATGACATTTTAGATGTTTTACATATTTGCAGCCCTCATAACAACTCAGACAATTAGGTATTGTCCGTCCTTTTGACTGAGGGGAAAGTGGAACTCTGGAGAGCTGAACAAGATTGCATTTCTGGTAAATGAAGGATGGATTGAAAGATAACACTGTCTGCCCTAATTCACCCAGGGCAGCCCATCATTTATTATAGTTGCTCATCATAAATTATGCATCAGTTGTTGACATTTGTTAAAACATCTGAAAGGACTACATAGATGCTGGGTAAAGGCAGCTGTATGCTGGAATCTAATGCTGGCTTGATGATTGCTTGTTGGTATTAATCTCTCTTGTGGGCTCTAAATTGAGTAGAAATTATAACCCATCTTCATTTTGTTCCAAGTTTGGAAATCCTTCTGAGTGAGCATAGGAGGCATCACTTTGCAGAAGGGCAAATTTTCCCCCATGGTTCATCAGGAAGAGGAGCTTAATGCTATTCTTCTTCTTCTAAAAGATTTGTTTGTTTATTTGAAAGGCAGAGTTACAGAGAGGTGGAGGCAGAGAGAGAGAGAGAGAGAGAGAGAGAGAGGGGAGAGAAAGAGTCTTCTATCCACTGGTTCACTGCCCCAAATGGCAGCAATGGCTGGAGCTGAGCTGATCCGAAGCCAGGAGCCAGGAGCTTCCTCCAAGCCTCCCACGTGGGTACAGGGGTCCAAGGACTTGGGTCACCTTTTACTGCTTTCCCAGGCCACGGCAGAGAGCTGGATTGGAAGTAGAGCAGTTGGGATTTGAATCAGTGCCCATTTGGGATGTTGGCACTGCAGGTAGTGACTTTACCCGCCATGCCACAGCGCCGGCTCCAGTGCTATTATTTTTCAACTGGGGAAAATTTTGTTCTCCCTTGCATACCCTGGGGACATTTAGCAATATCTGGAGACATTTTTAGTTGTAATGACCAAGGAGAGGAGAGCAGCTGGCATCTAGTAGTCCAGGGATGGTGCTAAGCATACTGCAAAACCCAGGACAGCTTCTCCACAAAAGAGACTCACTAGCTTGAAATGTCACTAGTGCTGGGGTTGAGAAGCCTGGCTTTATGGAACAAGTGAGCAGGGGGCTACCCTGCCCAAAGAAGCTGACTATCATCATGTACCCAATACAGTTGGAAGGGGCAATACTCTTTGAGTAAAGTTTTTTTTTTTTCTTTCAACAGGTCCTTCATTTTGAAAATGTCAAAGATGTACCCTTTGGATTTCAAACAGTCACATCTGATGTCAACAAACTTAGTTCTTTTTACTCATTGAAACTGATCAAGAAGCTCTATGTGGACAAATCTCTGAACCCTTCTACGGTAAGCTGTTTAGAGAAATTAGCAAGATATAATTTTTTTAAACCAGGATTAGCATTTCACAATGTACAATGGTAGACCAATAGCTTTTCTCAGTGAAAGTGATTTCCAAGATGTTCACTGATGGTTTGGGACTCCTGAAAATAAATCAATCTTAGCAGAGAGGTTTAATATAGAAATCAACTGTAGTCACATCTTCTAGGTCAAAATATGTGAATCTTGTGGGATTCCCCTCTCCCTCTCCAACACTCACAATACTATCCCTCTCTGCTTTTTTTTTTTTTTTGAGATTGGAGAAAATTAACCCTCTAATAAATGTATTTGCATTTCCATAGTCAAGGGAGTTCAAGACAGCTTACAATTTAAATTTCTTTTTCCCCAAATAGCAGGACATATGGCCTGGGACAGTGTTTTAAACTCTGTACCTCATTTGTTTATATACGCACTGTTCTCTTGATGTTATTAAAAATCCAGTAATAGTAACTATGAATTAACTTTTCATCAGCCACAAACTGGTTTTGTTTGCTTTACTAGGCTTATCAGATGTTATCTATATGAGGCATCTCTTGTTATTTAGGTTCAGTCATTTCTTGAAGCAGTCTTATAAAGAATGCTAAGGCAACCTTACATTTGACCCAAGAGAACATCATAATATTTTTACAATCTGAATTAGAAATATATAGGCAACATTATAGACTATATGGAGGTTCTCCTACTTTAGTAATACAGAGTTGATTCAGTTCTCGCTTGGCTAAAAGACACCGGTTACTACATATTGTTGTGCTTATTCTTGTTGCTTGAAGACATGTATACACATTTTTTTTTTTGTTCCAAAAATCATCTGGGAAATCAAACAAAATTGAAATGTGAGTTTGGGCACAGAAAAATTTAAAAGCTCTCTAGATGATCCTTAAAGAGCTGCTCAATACATTCTTGTTGCAGGCAGTGAGGACAATGGAGGTCCTTCATCTCGCCAAGATCTTTAGATGTTCTTAGGGGGCACTGGTTCTCTAAGTCTATGCCAACAGTTGGTACCAAAGTTGGGCTGCAGTTAACTCAAGCTAAATTCATTGACTAAGATTGTAGCTGCTCTGAAAATATTTATGGAGCCTTGTGCTTAGAAGTGAAGTGACATGACATTTAATCAAGTTAAATTTAGTGTGGTTGAAATTCCATTTTACATTTGGAATTATTTCAATCAAATTAGGAGTAGCAAGGCTTTAGAAAATGAAGAAAAACTAATTTATTTTTTACTTATTTGAAAGGCTGAGAAAAGAGTTGGAGGGGAGGTTAGAGATCTTTTAACTGCTGGCTCATTCCCCAAATACCCACAATAGCTGGGCCTTGGCCAGGATCCTGGTTCTTAATCTAGGTTTCCCAAGTGGGTGGCAAGGATCCAAGTACTTGAGCCATCCCCTGCTGGCTCCCAGAGTACATATTAGCAGGAAGAGGGAATTGGAAGTGGAGCTGGGACTCACACCCAGGCACTCCAAGGGCGTGGGCATTCCAAGCAGCATCTTAACTGTAGATTGGAAGTAGGGCAACTGGAATATGACTGGGCGCCAACCTGGGATGCTGGCATTGCAGGCAGTGGCTTTACTCTACTGCTGTGCTACAATGCTGGCCCCTAGTTCTTCACTTTTAACAAGCATTAGAATCAGAACTGCTACTGTTCCCTTTAGCACTGTTTCAAACTTTAATGTTCAGGTGAGACACCTGGAAATCTTGTTAAAATGCACATTCTGCTCCAGTAGCTATGGAGTGGGGCCCGAGAGTCTTAATTTCTAACCAAGTCCCTAGGTGTGTAGAATACTTCTTTATTTAGTAAGGATGAGTTTTCTGCTCATAGTTCTCTTTGCTATACATTCACTCTATTCCTTTTTTTTAAAAAGCTTTTTCTTTACTTGGAATTCTTTTTTTTCTTTTTAAAAAATATTTATTTATTTATATGAAAGTCAGAGTTATACAGAGAGAGGAGAGGCAGAGCAAGCGAGAGAGAGAGAGAGAGAGAGAGAGAGAAGTCTTCTGTCTGATGGTTCACTCCCCAATTGGCTGCAATGGCTGGAGCTGCACCAATCCGAAGTCAGGAGCCAGGAGCTTCTTCTGGGTCTCCCACGTGGGTGCAGGGGCCCAAGGACTTGGGCCATCCTCCACTGCTTTCCCAGGCTGTAGTGGAGAGCTGGATCAGAAGTGGAGCAGCCCGGTCTTGAACCAGCACCCATACGGGATGCCGGCATTTCAGGCCAGGGCGTTAACCTGCTGTGCCACAGGGCCGGCCCTACATTTGCTCTATTCTAGTATATAACAAGGACATTTCAAAAGTTCATGGAAAAATGGAATTAAAAGTATGAGTTTATTCTGGTACAAAAAATTTTTGAAATCCATTTGCAGTTTTTTCATAATACACATTTCCTCTTATTATGAAAAAGACTTCTTTGCACCAAAATAACTTCATTTCCCATAAACTTCATGAAGTTCTCTCAAATATATATATATATATATATATATATAACATTTTAGTGTTTCTGAAATTGGAATCAGTATTATAATTACATTTACTTGTATTTAGCAGTGTTAACACAGTGTTTCTTTTATTTTCCCAAAAGATAATACTAAATTGTTGGATGCATTTGATAACTGATATTATCGTTGATAAAGTGAAACATGTAATACAAAGAAAATTCACTGATTTCCACAAGGTTTCAATTCATATAGTGTTACCAGTTTTGAAAGTGTGTCCATGGTAATACACATTTAAGTATTTTTGTTAGAACAGTATAATTCAATAGCTTAATCAGAAGTTTTAAGGTTTGTGATTTTATGAACTGGATGTATTGCAGGAGTTCATTAGCTCTACAAAGAGACCTTATGCAAAAGAATTGGAAACCGTTGACTTCAAAGATAAATCAGAAGAAACCAAAGGCCAGATCAATGACTCAATTAAGGAGCTCACAGACGGCAAGTACCCTTTTCTTGTTCTGCTCTGAACTGCTGAATAAACACACCTTCCCTTCCCATGAATCCTTGCTCCAAGAGTAAAACAAAATCAACACAAAACAAAAACAAAAACTTCTGGAGGATTCCTGGGATACTCTTAGTAGACAAGCTAAATTCTTGCTCATCGAGCCAGTGGATGACTTGGATTTTGGGGCATTTCTTTTGCTTGATGCCATCACTTGGCAGACATGGCTAGGGCTTCAGTTTGAGTCTGCTTTGCCTTGCTCTTTGTGGAGGTGCCAGAAGCCCTTGCAGAGCCCCAGCTGTGCCTCTCACAAAGTCTGACCTTGGGCAAAGCTTGAGGCCAGCTTTCCAGTTTGGAAAGGAAAGGGCCTGACTACAACTTGATGAGCCTTGAGACCAACATCCGTTTAAAAAATCACACACTTATAAAGACAAAAAGGAGAATATGTCATAGGCAAAAAGACATAAGAAAAAAGGTAAGCCATGGTATATAAGTTTGTCCTCAGTATCACAACTATGGGCATTGTGCCCCAGACACTCCTGGGGTCCCATGGCAGCACCTACCCCGTCCTGCCTCCTGTGCGGTGCTTCCCCGGCCTCTCTCCTCCTAGACTCCTTCTGTTAAAACTTCTTCCTGGAATGGAACTGGAGCAAAGATGATTTCGATTGCAAATCAGTCACCATGTCCTCTTTCCCAGGTAATATATGCGTATTTATAGTGTTTGCCCAGGGAGGAGCCCACAGGGAGGCAGCACGTAACCAAGAACTGATTCTTGGAGCAGTTGCTTCCTGCCTTGGGAGCATCACTGCTGGTCAAAGGAGACATACTTCCTGGCAAGGGGAGAACACTTCCGGGCAAGGGAGACACACTTCCTGTGAGGATCACTGGAGCCCGGAGTTGTGCTGTGGGCATGTTCCTCACGAATGACAAAGACCCATCCTGGCTATAACTGCGTAGCATGAGGTGGAACTTAGGAGTCATTCAGGACCTGGGTTCAAATTCAGATACTGTCACTTTTATCAGATGAGGTATTTGGACAGAGAATCATAATTTATTCAAGTGTGAAGTGCATCATATATCACTTGATTTAATCTAATTAATTTAATTAATGGCTGTGAGGATTAAATTTGATAATATGTACTAACAGATAGTAGCCACACATGTATGTGCATATGCACATATATTACAGAAGTTTCTTTGACTTTATAGTTGAAGAAAAAATTTGCTATAATTAATACCAAGTTAGGCATAAGTTATAAAATTATAAACAAAAAGCAGCTCCTGTTTAAGTAATGTAATGGTTTTGCTTTAGAATTGGTAACTGCATTTTCTTTCAAAAAGTCTTTTTTGAAAACAGATTATTTATTTATTTATTTATTTTGAAAGTCAGAGTTAGAGGGAGAGACAGAGAGACAGAGAGAGATCTTCCATCTGCTGGTTCACTCCTCAGATGGCTACAATGGATGGAGCTGGGCCAGGCTGAAGACAGGAGCCAGGAGCATCATATGGGTCTCCCACGTGGGTGATAGGGGCACAAAGAGGCCATCTTTTGGTGCTTTTCCCAGGTCATTAGTAGGGAGCTGGATTGGAAGTGGAGCAGCTGGGACATGAACTGGCGATCATATGAAATGCTGGCTTCACAGGCTGTGACTTTGCCTGCTAAGCCACAACACAGGCCCATCAAACTGCCTTTTATTTTAAAATCTTGGTAAATTTAAGGTTTTTACCTAGATGGTAGTTAGTGAAAAGACTTGCAAATTTGGAGTCAGAAGCTCAGAATTTAAGTTGAAGCTCTATTATTTATTGACCCCTGTACCTCCTTGTTCTTCAATAACATATTGCATATTTAACTCTTGATACAGCAGTGGCAGGACTGGTTACATGATTTTTAGGGTCCGTTGCAGAAATGAAAACGCAGGGCCTTAGTTAGAAAATGTATTAAGAATTTCCAAACAATAAGAACCAGAACATTAAACAAAGGCAGGACCCTTCACATACACATCTCAGTCCCCCTATGTGAGTCTGAACATAAATGTGAAAATAGAGATTACATAAATGAAAATACTTTGTAAAACTATCAAGTGCTGGGGCTTGTGCTATGGTATAGTAGGCTAAGCCTCTGCTTGTGGTGCCGGCATCCCACATGGGCCCTGGTTCGTTTCCTAGCTGCTCCACTTCCAATCCAGCTCTCTGCTATGGCCTGGGAGAGCAGTGGAAGATGGCCCAAGTTCTTGGGCCCCTGTACCCACATGGGAGACACAGAAGAGGCTCCTGGATCCTGGCTTCAGATAGGCCCAGCTCCGGCCATTGCGGTCATTTGGGGAGTGAACCAGTGGATGGAAGACCTCTCTCTCTGTCTTTCCCTCTCTGTGCCTGTAACTCTGCCTCTTAAATATTTATTTATTTATTTATTTGAAAGTCAAGTTACACAGAGAGAGGAGAGGCAGAGAGAGAGAGGGGTCTTCCATCCTCTGGTTCACTCCCCAATTGGCCGCAATGACCAGAGCTGCACCAGTCCGAAGCCAGGATCTAGGAGCTTCTTCTGGGTCTCCCACATGGGTGTAGGGGCCCAAGGATCTGGGCCATCTTCCACTGCTATCCCAGGCCATAGCAGAAAGCTGGACGGGAAGTGGAATAGCCGGGTCTTGAACCGGCGCCCATGTGGGATGCCGGTGCTTCAGGCCAGGGCTTTAACCTGTTGCACCACAGTGTTGGCCCCAATTATAAAAGCAAAAACTATCAAGTACTATTCCAGTGCGTGGAGTTATTTTTATTACTGTTTTATTTTATTTTATTTTTTTTGAGAAAGAGAGAGTGAGCACTCAAGAGAGTTTCCATCTTCTGGTTCACTTTCCCAACACCTACAACAGTCTGGCCACCAAAGCTGGGACCTGGTAACCTAATCCAGGTTTCCCCCATGGTGGCAGGAATACTACTTGAGCCATACCCTGCTGTTTCCAGGGTCTGCATTAGCAGGACCCTGGAATTTTGAGTGAAACTGAGACTTGAACCCAGGCAATCTGATATAGGGTATTGGCATCCCAAGCAGCATCTTAACTACTAGGCCAAATACTTGCCTGAAATTTTTTTTATTGGTGGATTATCACCATTGAATTGTTTTGGCTATTGGATATGTGAGCTCTATACTAATTATAGTTGTGATTGAACTCCTGGTATTGCATTTGACCTTGAAGTAAACAACCTTCCTGCAAGGAGTCCAACTGGGGAGGGAGTGCAGAGCTGTGAGGTGAAAGGGAGAGTTCCATGGCCTTAGACACGCTTTCCAGCTGAGTGGATTAGGATTTCCACTTAGTCTCTCTGATCCTCAGTTTCCTCAACTGTGGAATGGGAACAGTGACCTTTGCCTTAAATGACCATTGTGAAAAGAGGGAGATGGTATACATGAAAATGCTGAGAAGAGGCTCAAGTGTGAGGCAAGAGAGCATACATTTTTGTTCAGGAGTCATAAAGGCCAAGTCTCATATTCTAGGTTTGGTAAGTCTGGCGGTGGCGAGATGGAAGGAGGGAAAAGTGCCCATTTCATATGAGATGATCTGGGCTATGAGGCTTACATGGTGTAAACACCCCATGCGTGTAAATGTCAGATGCAGTTCGGAAGAATAATTTTTCTATTTGTGGTCTTCTAAAACTATTTGCAGGCCACTTTGAGAACATTCTAGGTGACAACAATATAAATGACCAGACCAAAATCCTTGTGGTGAATGCTGCCTACTTTGTCGGGAAGTGGATGAAGAAATTTCCTGAATCAGAAACAAAAGAATGCCCCTTCAGAGTCAACAAGGTATGTGGCAGCAGGTAGTGGTGAGAGGATTCCAACTATACATCTGAAAAATTGCAGCAGTAGATACAGGCGCACAATTTATTCTAATGAGGAAAATGATGGCATGGAAGGCAAAGTGTTTTCCTGGGATGAGCAGCTGTGAGGAAAGTGACAGAGTAAGAAAGAACCATAAACAGAGATGCTCCTCCATTCCTTTACAGGGAGTCTTCAGGGTCTGAGTTGAGTGATACTTTATGGAACTTGTATCTCAGTGGGTAAAGCTAAACTAGCAACTGGAAAATAGCTGCAAATATTTGGGACCTTCATCAAGAAAAGAAAACAAATAAAACACTACTGTTAAAGGCCTTAGGATTATCAAGAAACCTGACAATGTAGAAATTTTGTTCCTTATTGATTAATTCCTCTATGACCTTATTTTCTCACCTGTTGATAGTGAGGTATATGCTTCTGGTATTTTCTTTTATACTTCATAAGGTGCTTTCTGGTACTTCTCGGCTGTGCAGAAAAAGTATAACTTCCTCCTCTCCACCACTGGGAGCCATCATGGGGAAGAATGAGAAGGCTGTTTGACATAGTAGTCTCATTAATACGGTTGAGGTAGTTGTGTAAAAATGAATTACTAGAAATAGGTAAGATACACCCTTTGTCAATAAAATCAAAGAACTGAAACTGGGAAATTGACCTATTCCAGTGGAGAACCTAAGGAAACGTACAGGATAACATGATTTGGTGTCATTTGGTGCAATCTGGTGTGGTAAGAACTGAGACGTACAGCAACAGCACAACAGGTTAGCACAGTACTTGAAGGCAGCTTATTTACTTTGTAGTCCTAGGCATCAATTTCAACTTTCAGGTTTCTCTTAACACCCAGAGTACTTAGCATCAATTGCTTTTATTTTTGCCAAGTACAGAAACACCTTCTCATGCTAGAACCAAAGAGGAAAAGTTCTTCAAGATACAGCCTACGCCTGGATTAGCTGGCTTCCATTACTCTTGCTTTGTTCCCCTGGAGTTTTTCTTCATATTACTCCTCCCACTTTCTTACACACTTAGATCTTCTCCTAGTGCAAGGACTTAAGGGTAGGGACATGCCTTATTCTCTTCAGTGTTTACAATCCCTTGCACAATAGCAAATGCTTTGCAAATTTGCTGAATGAATGCTCAGTCATTCTTCAAGGATTATTTTGATTAAACAGTCATCATCAGACAAAATTTGGTTGCTGTTGTTTGCATTTTCATTGGGAGAGGACAATAGCCACTATTCCATTATTGCTCCTTACCTACTCAAAATAACCCATGGTTGTTGTGGGATACTGGGGAGCCAGGACGCAGGCCTCATTTTGATTCTTGTTCCTGGCTGCAGTGGTCTTCCCAATGCTGAATGCTAGGGCCAGGACTGGCCCTGAACACCACAGATGGTCTGAGATGCTAGGGACACAACATGCGGCTCCTCAGGCTCTGCATTTTTTCCACACACAGCCTCTTGCTGTGGATGGCTTTTGGACCTAGTGTCATCTTTTATTTGGAACTGAAGTGGATCATGGCTTTACTTTCCACTGGGAGGTGAGGAGGTGTGGGTCCCAGTGGCCTCAACTGTGTCCACACTGTCTTGCTGGTGATAGAGACCCCCTCTGGTACATTCAATTAGTGGTTGGCCATCTACCTTGAGAAGGGCTGGCAAAGGGCCCTTACGTTGGTAAGTAAAATCTGAAATGTATTGCTAAAGGTGTTTCTTGTTAAAGCTCCAGGGCTACATCACAAAATGTAATTAGTCAAGTGACTAATTGAACTTTTGTGTCAACCACACCAAGTGTAGTTTTTACATGTAAGGAAGTTTTAATAAATGTCTTCTGAGAAGGGAGGAATTATGAGTGCTTTATGCTTCTTAATAAATCATAAAGCTACACTGTGTCAGATCCTGGAAACCCAGACTCTATTATTAATAGAATTAATAGGTGTTTGAATTAACAAATATTTCATTTAATAAGAATATAAAATACCACCCAGGGCTGTTTGTGGATATACCCTCCTTTTGAATGCAATTGCTGGTACTTTTCCTTTGATTCCTTTGAATTGCTTTTGTCAGCTCCTAAAGTTGTTTTTTTTAAAGATTTATTTATCTGTTTGAAAGTCAGAGTTAGAGAGAGAGAGGGGGAAAGGGGGAGAGAGAGAGAGAGAGAGTGAGTTAGTGATAGAGAGAGAGAGAGAGAGAGAGGGAGAGAGAGAGAGAAAGAGAGAATATTCCATCCACTGGTACACTCCCCAGATGGCTGTAATGGTCAGGACTGGCACAATTCGAAGCCAGGAGCCAGGAACTTCTTCCAGGTTTCCCAAATGGGTGGCAGAGCCCAAGCATTTGGGCCATCTTCTTCTGCTTTTCCCAGGCCATTAGCAGGGAGCTGAATCAAAAGTGGAACAACTGGCAATTGAACTGGTGCCCATATGGATGCTGGCATTGTAGGCGGCAGCTTTACCTTCTATGGCACAACACTGGCTCCAACTCCCAAACTTTTTGGGGGACAGGACTAAATTTTGTCTCATGTCCTGTGGTGTTCTCTTTAAGGAATACACTAAATTGGAGTAGTTATATTATTAGAAGTTTAGTGCCTTTTCTTTTTATATATTTATGGATTTTTACGTACTTATAGGTATGTATTTTCTGGGATAAATATTTAATGATATTCAGAGGATATATCCTAATTTGTGTTTTGGAAAAAGGGTTTATTGTACCTGTATTCTGCTGACGAATGAAATTCATGACAGATTTGGAGGCTACAACCATATGCATTTCCAGAAACGACTAGCAGTATAACCTGATGGATAACAAACCTGTATTTTCTTTAGGAGAAGTAAATGAAAGGCTTATTAGTTAATTTCAAAAGTAGAATGTCTTTCTATTCTAATTTAGTTTCTGGTTATATATGGAGTTAAAATCTTCAACTATTTATCAACCAAATGTTTAGTGAGTAATTGCTATATGTTGGCATATATCAACATAATAATACATATTTTCTGCTTTGATTGTATTCTAGTGGGAGGGGAGGTTGAGACGGTCATGTGAATGTGTCTAACACTGTGACCGGTGTTACAACTGAGGAGTGTAAGAAAGTAAAATAAGTGAGGTGGAGCTGTGCTTGACAGAGGTGTTTGGTAAGGATCAGTTCTTTGTCTGAGATCTCAGACACAAGCTTTACTGCAGTGTTATCCCTGCAGGCCGATATAAAGCATGAAATTTCACCCCATGAGGGTCAGTTAACAGGCAAATACTCAATAGAAAGTGTATATCACAACAAGAAGTCACACTGAATTTCTATCAGTCTTTTACTTCTTAGTGTGAATTCATAATTTTTCTTTATAAACTCGGTCACCTCTGTAACAGGGGCAGGAGTTCACATGTTACCATGGGCAGAGAGAAGAAAAGGCCTGGGGTGGTTCCTGGAGATCAAGGCCGGGGTAGTTAAGACCTTGAGTCCCATGGTGAGAGGACCATGTAGTGTACTGGAGCTGAAAGGGATCTTGAGATAATTTCTTTCAAGCATTCTCATTTTCTAAAATCATAAAATTAAATATGCAAAAATTACAGAGGGCAGTCAAGCAAACACCAGTGGACTTCCCAACCAACTTTTTTTAAAAAATATTTATTTATTTATATATTTGAAAGTCAGAGTGACACAGAGAGAGGAGAGGCAGAGGAGAGAGAGAGACACAGAGAGAGAGAGAGGTCTTCCATCGGGTGGTTCACTCCCCAGATGGCTGCAACGGCCAGAGCTGCGCTGATCCAAAGCCAGGAGCCAGGTGCTTCTTCCAGGTCTCCCACGTGGGTGCAGGGACCCAAGGACTTAGGCCATTTTCTATTGCTTTCCCAGGCCACAGTAGAGAGCTGGACAAGAAGTGGAGCAGCCGGGTCTCGAACCGGCGCCCATATGGGATGCCAGTGCTTCAGGTCAGGGCGTTAACCCACTGCACCACAGCACTGCCCCCCCCCCCCAACCAACTTTATAAACCTAACATTTTGCCTTGATTGTTTGAGACATTTTCAATAGAAAATATTATGACAATTGCATGGCCTTTTGTGTGTCCTCTGCTACCCCACCCTGCCTTGGGCCTCATGCTCTCCTATTCCTCTCCCTTCTTCCCCAGTGGTAGCCATTGTTCTGAATTTTCCAATTCCCTAGTTGCACTGACAAAGATACTGAGACCCAGAGAGGTAAAGTGACTTGCTGAAGGTCACATCTGTTTATGTCACACCTGGGACTAGAACCCAAGGTTCTCAATACTGCATCTCTGCTGCTCAGATCAGAGTAGGTGCCAATGCTGGGAGGAGTGGGTGACTCAAACTGATGGTGGTATTGTTCTGCTGTAAGCTAGGTATTTAACTTGGGTATTTTATTAGGAAAAACTGTACAAATAGATATTTGCATTTGTGTTCAAATTTACTTTTAAGTCAGCCCAACCAAGAGAAAAGATCTCATAATTATAGGCATGTATTAAGACTAACTTAAACTTTGCCAACATGTTGAGTAAAAGTTTTATGTATGCAACTATGGTATTACATATAGTCCTATAATGTATGAAATGGGAAATTACAAAGCACACAGTGACATTTCAAAGGAAGCCATAAGCTCTTCACAGGATGTCTCTGATGGTTTGGGTGCCTTTTGGATCCAAGTGGGTGCATTATAAGCCTTTTTGACACAGTTATCTCAAGACCAAGGCTGCGTATGTATGTATATGTACATGTGTGCATATATATATGCACATACACGTGACTCTGTGTTCCCATACATATAGGCTTGTGTGTGTATGTGCAGTATATATGTGCATGTGTTTCTGTGTGTGTATATGCTCATATGTATGTATGCATATTTATTTCTGTTACGTAATTGGGAAGTAAGCAGTCCAGATGTTTCTTCTTCAACAGACAGACTCCAAACCAGTGCAGATGATGAATATGGAAGCTACCTTCTGTATGGGCAACATTGATGACATCAATTGTAAGGTCATTGAGCTTCCTTTTCAAAATAAACATCTCAGCATGCTCATCCTGCTGCCCAAGGATGTGGAGGACGAGTCGACAGGCTTGGAGAAGGTAAAGATGGAGCAGGTGCTCACTGTGAAAGTCCCCCTGCCCCTCTATGGCAGAGTGGTGCAGGGACAATGCTGTGTGGGGCTGTGAGAAGTGGGTGGCCGCCCTGCCTTCCTCGCCACTGGCTTGGTCACTTCCAAGGATTGCAAAGTCTTTTCTGGGCCTTTCCTCTTTGATATTAGAAGTAGCCAACAATGTACCAATGCCATCTCACTAGTCCAAGTGATCAATTTCAGTTCACAATTGATCATAATGAAAGGACTAAGAGTCAAAGGGATCACATAAACAAGTCTAGTACCTGCTAATACTAACCGATAGAATAAATAAAGGGGAGAGTGATCCAACATGGGAAGTGAGATACACAGCAGACTCATAGAATGGCAGATGTCCTAAACAGCACTCTGGCCTCAGAATCAGCCCTAAAGCCATTCGGATCCAGCTGAAAAGCCCATGAGAGTATTTTAGGCATGGAAAGCCAAGACACTCTGGCAAAAAAAAACAAAAACAAAAACAAAAACAAAAACAAAACAAAACCTAAATGAAAGATCTCTATGAGTGAGATCCCAGTGGAAAGAATAGGTCTTCAAAGAAGGAGGTACCTTTCTCTGAAGGGAGGAGAGAACTTCCACTTTGACTATGACCTTGTCTAAATAAGATAAGAGCTGGAGAACTCAAAAGGCTTCCATAGCCTTGGAAACTCATGACTGGAGCATAGGGAGATTACTGATGCCATAAACAGGAGTGTCAATTTGTTAAGTCAACAACAGGAGTCACTGTGCACTTACTCCTCATGTAGGATCTCTGTCCTTAATGTGCTGTACATTGAGATTTAATGCTATAATGAGTACTCAAACAGTATTTTTCACTTTGTGTTTCTATGTGGGTGCAAACTGTTGAAATCTTTACTTAATGTATACTAAACTGATCTTCTGTATATATAGAAAATTGAAAATGAATCTTGATGTGAATGGAAGGGGAGAGAGAGCGGGAAAGGGGAGGGTTGTGGGTGGGAGGGAAGTCATTGGAGGGTGGGGGGAAGCCATTGCAGTCCATAAGCTGTACTTTGGAAATCTATATTCATTAAATAAAAGTTAAAAAAAAAAAGAAGTAGCCAACATTATTTTGGTACTTACATGATGCCAGGTTGCGTGATCTCATTTAACTTCTACAACAGTCCAATGAGTTAGAAATTATTGCCAGACTCTTATTTGCTCATGAGGAACTGGTGAGCAGAGGGGCAGATAACTGGCCAACAGTCACCTAACTAGTCAATGGGAGGTAGACTTGGGGTTTGAGCCCAGGAAGTTGGAGCCATGTTCCTAACTCCAGGCTTAAGTGCCTTCTTATCTTAGCAGCATATCACATATACTTCTTGGTCTACTCTCCAGAGAACAAAAGCTTTTTTCCTTTTTCAAGAAGTAGTAGAGACTACTTTTAGAGTAGTTTTAGGGTTATAAAAAAATGAGCAGAGAATATAGAGACTTCCCGTATAGTCCTCCTCTTCCCAGTCCTGCAGTTTCTCTATTATTAGCGTCTTGCTTTAGTGTGGTACAGTTATTACCTTTGATGAGTCAACATTGATATATTATTATAAGAAGCCCACTGTTTACGTTAAGGTTTGTTCCTTTTGTTTTATGTTTATGAGTTTTTACTACATACATACATGTAAATGAGATTTTATTATACTTCAATAAGTTTCTGGATGGGCAGGTGCTTGGTTTAGCAGTTAAAAACTCTGGTGGGGATGCCTGCATCTCATTCCGGAGAGCCTGGACTTAATGCCCACTTTTGGCTCCTGATCTCCTGATTCCAGCATCCTGCTAATGTGAACCTTAGGAGGCAGCAGTGATAGCGCAAGTAATTGGTTCCTACCACCCTGGGTTGTGTTCCTGGCTCCTGGCTGGGGCTCTGGTCCAGCTCTTGCCATTGTGAGCCTTTGGGGGAGTGAAAAAGCAGGCTGAGAGCTTTCTTTCTTTCTCTGTCTGTCTGTCTCTCTGATTCTTAAATCAATAATAAGTTAAAAAATTATTTTCATGCAAAAATTTTGAAATCATATATATTAGGGGTTCAAAAAATTCGTGGAAAACATGTGCTATGAAAAAACAGTGCATGCGTCATTCCTTAGACTTAAAGAGCCAGGGATTAACTGTTGTATTTCCAGTCAGGGCTCAGTTATACCTGAATTCCAGGGGACAGTCTAAGCCAGTCCCCGTCCTACCACTGGTCACTATGTTGTATCTTCTTTTTATCAACTGGATCATGATTTCTTTCCGCATCCTACTTTGATGTGTTGTTCTCTTTCTTTTCCACTGCATTTTATGCTTTGATCTCAGCCATTACGTGTTTGCCTTGGATTTTACCATATTTAAAGTGCCCTCATGCAAACACCAGTGTTTTATTCATAATGCATTTCAGTGAAGAAAACTGTATTTTGAGTTTCAGGAAGGAATATCTAAAAACACATATTGTGTGTGTCAGGGCCACCATAACAGAGCACCATGAAGTGGGTGGCTTGAGTGCAACAGAACTTCATTTTCTCATAGTTGTGGGATTTACAAATCTCAGATCAGGCGTTAGCAGGGTTGGTTCTTTCCAAGGGTTGTGAGTGTTCTGTGTCCCACTTCTGCCTTCTGGAAGGTTGCTGGCCACCTTTGACACTCTTGGAAGATACTTCACTGCCTCCTGCCTTCCCCCTTGCAGGGCATTGCCCTGTGTTTGCGACTGTCTCTGTCCAGACTCTCCTTTTGTGTAAGGACATCAGGCACTTTGGGTGACCTCATCTCAGCTAATTACACTGGAAACAACCCTGTTTCCAAATGTCATATTTGGAGGTATTTCTGTGAATTGTGGGGCACAGGCCAACACGTTTACAAGTATAAAATGGTTCCTTTGAGTGACGGTGGATTCTCCCCCTTTTCACCACTCCTGAGTGACAAACGGACAAGAGCATATACCAGTTGGCTCAAAACCTCTATTTTTTTAAATAATCTTTTGATTCTAATAATTTATCTTAAATGAAACCATATCCACTGAAAAGCCATTATAATAGGTTAATAAGAGAATCAAATGATCCCTTCTCTCATAACAAAGAGAAATACAACAGCCTGTGACCTTGCCATGTCCTTGATCTTTATCAGTTCTGTGTGAGCATGCGGGTGCAATATTGTTCCGTGGTAGTAACAGTTAACTATATCATTATCCCCTGGTGTATGTGTCCTTCTTTTGCCTCCAACCAGTGGAGAAAGGGCAAGCAGCAATTTATGATTTGCTCAATGAAGAGTGTGACGACTGAGTAATTTTGTGCTTCACTGCATCTCTCATTTTTCAGACCAGCTGAAATGGACGCAGTCACCACCTGTGATATTAAAGAACAACTCAGAGAGAGTCCATGTTTCCATTGTAAAAGAAGAGTGACTTTAGCTTTAACTTGAGTTATTAAATTTGATTCCATGCCTACCACAACAATATCCTGGATTTCTATATAGAGACTATAAGAAGTATTCAAGAAATACATATAAAAACCTTTCTAATGTTATATTCATTTTACTATTGTGTATGCAACAAAACCCGTGTATCTGCTTCTATAGCTACTTTATAACTGAAAGCAAATAAAAACCCTGCTCTTACATTCCAGTGCAAGGGGATAATTGCTGTAGGGTTGGGAGGAGAACCAAGCTGGTGGTTCACCCATACAGCTTTGAAACTGGGTTCACAAGAATATTTTTCTCATATAAGATTTTTAAAAAATATTAATTAATTTTTTTTTGACAGGCAGAGTGGACAGTGAGAGAAAGAGACAGAGAGGAAGGTCTTCCTTTTGCCGTTGGTTCATCCTCCAATGGCCGCCGTGGCTGGTGCACTGTGCTGATCCGATGGCAGGAGCCAGGTACTTATCCTGGTCTCCCATGGGGTGCAGGGCCCTAGGACTTGGGCCATCCTCCACTGCACTCCTGGGCCATAGCAGAGAGCTGGCCTGGAAGAGGGGCAACCGGGACAGAATCCGGCGCCCCAACCTGGACTAGAACCTGGTGTGCCGGAGCCACAAGGCAGAGGATTAGCCTAGTGAGCCACGGTGCCAGCTTAATTAATTTATTTTTTAAGGAAGACAAATTTCATATGTGCAACCTTAGGAATATAGTAGTTCTTCCCACCATACCTGCCCTCCCACTCACACTCACACCCCTCCTCCTCCTCCCTCTCCCCTTCCCAGTCCCATTCTCTATTAAGATTAATTTTCAATTAACTTTGTACATAGAAGACCAACTCTATACTAAGTAAAGATTTCAACAATTTGCACACACATGCACACACACAAACTGTTAAAGAATAAGTATCACATTTAACTCTCATAATACAACTCATTGAGGATAGAGGTCCTGCATGGGAAGCAAGTGCACAGAGATTCCTGTTGTTAATTTAACAATTAACACTTTTATGTATGATGTCAGTGACCACCTGAGGCTCTTGACATGAGCTGTCTAGGCTATGGAAACCTTTTGAATCCACTATCTCCGTCAGTATTTAGACAAGGCCATTAGCAAAGTGGAAGTTCTCTGTTCTCTTTAGAGAAAAGTATATCCTTCTTTGATGGCCACTTCTTTCCATTGGGATCTCACAGAGATTCTTCATGGAGAATATTTTTTTTTTTTTTTTTTGCCTCAGTATCTTGGCTTTCCATGCTTGAAATGCTCTCATGGGCTTTTCAGCCAGACAAGAATGCCTTAAGGGCTGATTCTGAGATCAGAGTGTTACTTAAAGCAGTTATCATTCTATGAGTCTGCTGAAGATGTTGTAACTTTATTCCTTCCTACAATAATTTCCTTTCCTTTTTGTCTTTCAGATTGAGAAACAGCTCAACTCAGAGACGCTGTTGCAGTGGACAAATCCTAGCACCATGGCTAATGCCAAAGTCAAACTCTCCATTCCAAAATTTAAGGTGGAAAAGATGATTGATCCCAAAGCTAGCCTGGAAAATCTAGGGCTGAAAACTATCTTTGATGAAAATACCTCTGATTTTTCTGGAATGTCAGAGACCAAGGGAGTGGCCCTATCACACGTTATTCACAGAGTGTGCTTGGAAATAAATGAAGATGGGGGAGAGTCCATAGAGGTGCCTGGATCACGGATCCTGCAACACAAGGATGAGTTCAATGCTGACCACCCATTTATTTACATCATCAGGCACAACAAAACTCGAAACATCATTTTCTTTGGCAAGTTCTGTTCTCCTTAAGCAGGGTAGCACAAGTTAAGTCCCTTTGGACTTGTCTACAAGCTCTGCATCCAGAGAATCACTTTCTAAATACAGTATATTGTTAATGTTCCTGGATCAGGAAGCAACTTGTACTTTTCCTGTGTAGCCTCCACAGTAATGGGCCCTTCCTTTCCAATTCTTTCATTTCCCTTGTTCTCCACAAAAGATAAGGACGTGCTTTTAATGAACAGTAGTCATCTTAGAGTAAAAATATTTATTTGTCATGAGGGGTCTTTAAAAAGGTCATGGAAAATGAGTATTATAAAAAGTACTATGCCTGGATTTCAGTTTTTTTTTTTTTTGTACCAGAAAATAAGCTTACCCTTTAACTCCATTTTTCTATTAAGTTTTTAATGTACCCCTGTATTTGTCAAACTGTCTGGGTTATTGCCAGAAATACCTTCTTCTACAAGAAAATATCTGGAGGATCTTATCCCCAGAACTTTGCCTTTCTTCACTGAGATGTAGAATTTTCTAGACAATCTCATTTCCCGAAAAACTAAAGAAACTGTAGTGTATTAGACTCTTGGGCATATATTCAGGCTAAGAAGTTCCCATGTTAAACTATGGGAAATAGATATTGTTATTCAAACTCTGAATTCTGAGATTTTAGAAAGGTAACATGTGATACACATGGCATGTTATGTATCAACTTCATTGATAGGATCTGAGACAGCACTGTACAAAATTTTTGCAACAAAATGTAGAATATACACATAAAATAGCTAAGTAATGACTCTAAGTAAGCCATAAGAGATCAGCTTTTACTGGCAAATGAACTGACATAAACTAATGAAAAATTTTGTTGGCAGAACATTTTTTAGATTTTTGAATGTGGGATATGGAAATACATTCCTATAGTAGTGAAAGTATAAGAACCCCCCTCACCCCCAAAAAGCTCATATCTTCTTAATAATTGACTCTCATTCTTGATAGACATCCCACCTGGTCATTTAGTGGTGCTAGACTGGGGGCAGGGGTTACTAAATGGTTTTGGATGTCTCATACCAGGAACCTGAATTGACAGAGACTTTTGCAATAGCTAATAAAGTAATTTTATGTGTTGAAGGAACTTGTCTTTTTGTTTACTGTGATAGTGGGAAAATAAAGGAACCCAGCATCTTTAGAAAATATAAGTAAAGCTATGCTCACACTGTCCTGACACATTTTGTTTCCAGGTCTATGGATTTAGTTACTTTAGATACAGAGTTTGTCACTTGCATTAATAATAATGTTTAGACCGGTGCCGCGGCTCACTAGGCTAATCCTCCGCATTGCGGCACTGGCACACCAAGTTCTAGTCTCGGTCAGGGCGCCGGATTCTGTCCCTGTTGCCCCTCTTCTAGGCCAGCTCTCTGCTGTGGCCAGGGAGTGCAGTGGAGGATGGCCCAAGTGCTTGGGCCCTGCACCCCATGGGAGACCAAAATAAGCACCTGGCTCTTGCCATCGGATCGGCGCGGTGCGCCGGCTGCAGCGTGCCAGCCGCGGCGGCCATTGGAGGGTGAGCCAACGGCAAAGGAAGACCTTTCACTCTGTCTCTCTCTCTCACTGTCCCCTCTGCCTGTCAAAAAAAAAAAATGTTTAAAGTTGATGTGATAAGCTATCTGTGTTGCAGATTCATTTATTAATTCACTACCAAAAGGGTCTATTTTTCTGTAGGTTGTGACATTCCTTCCCATCTCTCTGCCTTAGTGATCATTGTACATAGATTCCTCTTGCTCTGAAGGTTCAATGTGGAATTTCTCCTAATTGTTGAATTACATGTTATTTTGACCCTTAAGTTAGATTTACTATTTTGAAATTGAATCAAGCCATCCATTTACAGAAGCATTCCTGGATGCAAATGCTTTTCTGAGGGTTGATACAGACTGTAAGGGAGTCACAATATTGACTGGTCTTTCCACCTTATTTCCCTTCCTTTCTGGGCACCAGCTCTTGCTTCTTCCTCCCACACCCCATTCATCCTAGGGGAGAAAGGAGCAGGGCAGGACTGGAAGGATTCTCAACCACGTGGGAGGGTACCACGAACTCAAGGGCTTTGCAGGTGGACATGGAACTCTCCTCTGGCCCTTTATTCCTTGGGCCCACCTACAACGTGTAATTTTATTAGGTAGGGTGTGTGTACATAATATATTTCCTTATTAAGGACAGTTTTCTTAATACGATGTACACTTGTTTTAAATTAGTTTTGATGTCCCTGAATCAATTTAGCCCTTAATCTGTCCCTATGATGTCCTCAGCTTCTGTCTCCTTTTGCCATTCATGTTGGGTCAAAAAGATGACAAACACTCCCACACTCTAAACAAAGAATATCACTTATGCAGGATTGAAAAACCAGATTTTGTCACTTTGGGCTTGTTGTTCCTCTTCTCTAGGTTACAAAACAGAAAATATGGAATAATTGTGAAAAAGGTTAGGAAGTTTTTAGAAGAGGGGAGAGATTATCGCCTCTTTATGCCTAATGTTCGGGGAGCTTAAAATTTACTCCTGGGACATGAAAAACACTGAAAATTTTGGTCAACTTGTACCTGTGATAGCGTAAGCCGATAATTTTCAAATGAAAGAGCATTCTGCCCCCTAGGGGACATTTTTATTGTCACAACAATATGGAATTCGGCAAGTAGGCAGAGGCCAGGGGTGCAGCTAAACACCCTCCCTTGTCCAGGATACACCAACTTCCCTGCAGCAGTTTGCCAGCCATGGTGCCAGTCAAAATTTGGCCATAAATGAAGGACAGATGCTGGCTGGAGGGATGCCTAAGGCAGAGCAAGGAGAAAGGGCAGGAGCCCTAGCAGAGGGGAGGGGTATGCTTGCTGTCAGCTAAAGTGATATGCAGAACTAGTTGGGCTTGGTTATTTCGAAGGAGACTGTGCTCAGGGGGTCTTCCCTGTGAGGGGGTGAGGTCTGCAGAGCACCCACAAGAACACCTCAGGAAAAAGTTAACATCCAGCATGTCCTGTCGCCAAGATTAGATTCCAAGTGCACCAGCGAGGAAGGCCTCTCTGCTCTCTTCTCTCTTCCTGCCCCTGCTCCACAAGTGCTGTGTGCAGAATGCTGAGGGGGTGAGCGGTGAGGAAGCCCACCTCTGCTTACTCTCCCTTGGGGATTTGAGATTCCTGTCCAGACCTTTTCATATATCTATGAATGTGGCCGGAGAAGCTTTAGTCTGGGGATTTAGTCTAGGGGGTGATAAGGAAAATGCAACAGAATGGGTGTGAAAGGGTATTTGAGAAAAAGTATTCCAGTGCACTTTGCTAGTACCTTGTTTAAGCCAACTCACCAATAAACCAGTTTCAGACGCACTGTCTCATTTAATCATCCTCCAAACATAGGGAGAGGAAGCCATGATCCCATCTAAAAAAACAAGGGCACTCAGACATAGAATAGATATATCGTCAGCTCAAGGTCACAGGGCTAAGAAATGTTGATGGCTTAGATTTGAACTCAAGTAGATTGAACTCAAAGCCAGAGCTCCAGGATTAGCTCATTTTCTGTTGCTATAATGAGATACCTATGGATGGGTACTTACAAAGAGGCTTAGTTAGCTCACAGTTTTAGTGGCTGGAAGTTCAAACAGCATGGTGCTGGCTCTGGTTGGAGTAGCTGCGAGCAGAAGGGAGCCAGGGGGTGGCTCAGGAGCCAGGCTTGCCCTTTTGTATCAACCCCCTCTGTTGAGGACTAACCAGGCTCTCGTGATAACTGCTTCAGTTCCTTCTGAAGCCCCCACCTTCCCACATTACACCACCGAGATCCAAGCTCCGAACACATGAAGGCTTGAGGGGCAACACTCAAACCATATCCAAACCACAGTGCTTCCTAACCTCTGTTCTAGATGCCGCCACCTTCCAATCAACACCAACCTCTGAACGATGGCTTTGAATGAACCTGAGAGCTCCCTTATTTCCTCTGCAGTGTCTCTGTTTAGCAGTTCCCTAATGCTTAGTTTATTCTAAGAGTCCTTTCGTAATGAATTAAAACATCCCCAGTATCAGATGCAATCTTCCAGTAATGGGCCCAATCACTTCATTTGATTATTCTCACACCTACCCCTGCCTATTTTATCAGGATGTAGGAACTCAATGGAACTGGGTAACATATCCATAGCAGGGCTCAGATTTGGCTGCAGGTCTTTCTGACCCCAAAGTCCACATCCCTGTGGTTAGACTCTGTACTCACCCTCCAAGGGCACGTGGAGCAGCAAACCCTTAGGCAAACTCTGAGAGCACAGGCCCAAACACTCATCATAGCACAGAGTACTTCTCCTAAGGGACCCGGGCCTGGAAGGCTTTGAGAAGGAAGTGGGAAGTTAGCTGGGCCTGGAGACCCAGGAGGATGCAGAAAGGAGAGATGGGTGGGGCATCCCACAGAGGAGAGCCTGGTGTCCTTGGCTGGAAAAGGAAAGGCCAGGTGATGCCAGGATGTTTCTGAAGGGTTGTGAAATGGATGGGAAAAGGCGGATCCCAGGTCAAAAGTGTGGCTGTGCCTCAGCACGTCTCTCCATGGGCTGATGAGAGCAGTACTGATGGCTGTGGTGCTAATGTTTTATAATCTGTGACGGGCAAGCCTGCAGCTCCGCGGCTTCTGCTCTGCAAATGCTTGAAATCATTTCGACTTGCTTGAGTATGTACATTTGAACACTTCCCAGATTGTTTTCCTGTTAATGTTAGGGTGATTTCCTTTCCCCAACACCTTGGTGATTGCCATGGGGACCACAAGGAGCAGCCTCATACCCTGCCTCTTACTACCTCTGCCCTGTCTCATTTGCTCTTTCTAATCTTTGCCAGCCAGGAAATCAGTTTGCCAGAACTGTGCATAAACTAAAAGTTAATTGGCCAAGAGGGTAACAAATAGGCTTTCTTGTAATGTGAAAGGCATCAGGCCAGTGTAATGAATTTTTATTTGCTATCATTCTTGGTAGCCCAGAAACCTTTATACTTTCTTCAGGGTTTTCAGTGGATTATGAATCTGTTGGGATATATGAGCTATTGCTACAGCACTTTTTTTAACTTTTATTTAATGAATATAGATTTCCAAAGTACAGCTTATGGACTACATTTGCTCCCCCCCGCCATGACTTCCCTCCCACCCGCAACCCTCCCCTTTCCCACTCCCTCTCCCCTTCCATTCATATCAAGATTCATTTTCAATTTTCTATATATACAGAAGATCAGTTTAGTATACATTAAGTAAAGATTTCAACAGTTTGCACCCACATAGAAACACAAAGTGAAAAATACTGTTTGAGTACTCGTTATAGCATTAAATCTCAATGTATAGCACATTAAGGACAGAGATCCTACATGAGGAGTAAGTGCACAGTGACTCCTGTTGTTGACTTTACAAATTGACACTCTCATGTATGGCATCAGTAATCTCCCTATGCTCCAGTCATGAGGCTACAGCACTTTTTACAAAAACTTTTATTTAATAAATATAAATTTCCAAAGTACAGCTTTTGGATTACAGTGGCTTTCCCCCCCATAACTTCCCTCCCACCCGCAACCATCCCATCTCCTGCTCCCTCTCCCATTCCATTCACATCAAGATTCATTTTCAATTTTCAATTCAATTTATATACAGAAGATTGATTTAGTATATATTAAGTAAAGGTTTCAACAGTTCGCACTCACACAGAAACACAAAGTGTAAAATACTGTTTGAGTCCAAGTTATAGCATTAATTAACATTGTACAACACGTTAAGAACAGAGATCCTACATGAGGAGTAAGTGTACAGTGACTCCTGTTGTTGACTTAACAATTGACACTCTCGTGTATGGCATCAGTAATCACCCTAGGCTCTTGTCATGAGTTGCCAAGGCTATGGAAGCCTTTTGAGTTCACCAACTCTTATCTTATTTAGACAAGGTCATAGTCAAAGTGGAAGTTCTCTCCTCCCTTCAGAGAAAGGTACCTCCTTCTTTGATGGCCCGTTCTTTCCACTGGGATCTCACTCGCAGAAATTTTTCATTTAGGTTTTTTTTTTCTTTTTTTCCAGAATGTCTTGGCTTTCCATGCCTACAATACTCTCATGGGCTCTTCAGCCAGATCAGAATGACTTATGGGCTGATTTTGAGGCCAGAGTGCTATTTAGGACATCTGCCATTCTATGAGTCTGCTGTGTACCCGGCTTCCTATGTTGGATCGTTCTCTCCTTTCTAATTCTATCACTTAGTATTAGCAGACACTAGTCTTGTTTATGTGACCCCTTTGACTCTTAGTCCTATCATTATGATCAATTGTGAACTGAAATTGATCACTTTGACTAGTGAGATGGCGTTGGTCCATGCCACCTTGATGGGATTAAATTGGAAAACCCAGGCATGTTTCTAACTTTACCGTTTGGGGCAAGTCTAATTAAGCATGCGCCAAACTGTACATCTTCTCCCTCTCTTATTCCCACTCTTATATTTAACAGGGATTACTTTTCAGTTAAATTTAAACACCTAAGAATAATTGTGTGTTAATTAAAGAGTTCAACCAAAAGTATTAAGTAGAACAAAAAAGAAATACTTAAAGGGATAAAGTATTAAGTTGTTCCTCGACAGTCAGGGCAAGGTCTGATCAAGTCATTGTTTCTCATAGTGTCCATTTCACTTCAACAGGTTTCCTTTTTGGTGTTCGGTTAGTTGTCACTGATATGGGAGAACATATGATATTTGTCCCTTTCGGACTGACTTATTTCACTCAGCATGATGTTTTCCAGATTCCTCCATTTTGTTGCAAATGACTGGATTTCATTCTTTTTAGTGCTGTATAGTATTCTATAGAGTACATATCCCATAATTTCTTTATCCAGTCTGTTGCTGATGGGCATTTGGGTTGATTGCAGGTCTTAGCTATTGTGAATTGAACTGTAATAAACATTAAGGTGCAGGCAGCTCTTTTATTTGCCAATTTAATTTCCTTTGGGTAAATTCCAAGGAGTGGGATGGCTGGGTTGTATGGTAGGGTTATATTCAGGTTTCTGAGGAATCTCCAGACTGACTTCCACAGTGGCTTAACCAGTTTGCATTCCCACCAACAGTGGGTTAGTGTCCTCTTTTCCCCACATCCTTGCCAGCATCTGTTGTTGGTAGATTTCTGAATGTGAGCCATTCTAACCGGGGTGAGGTGAAACCTCATTGTGGTTTTGATTTGCATTTCCCTGATTGCTAGTGATCTTGGAACATTTTTTCATGTGTCTGTTGGCCATTTGGATTTCCTCTTTTGAAAAGTGTCTATTGAGGTCCTTGGCCCATCTCTTAAGTGGGTTGTTTGTTTTGATGTTGTGGAGTTTCTTGATTTCTTTGTAGATTCTGGTTATCAACCCTTTATCTCTTGCATAGTTTGCAAATATTTTTTCCCATTCTGTCAGTTGCCTCTTCACTTTCCTGACTGTTTCTTTTGCAGTACAGAAACTTCTCAATTTGATGCAATCCCAGTTGTTAATGTTGGCTTTGACTGCCTATGCCTCTGGGGTCTTTTCCAAGAAGTCTTTGCCAGTGCCTATATCTTGCAGGCTTTCTCCAATGTTCTCTAATAATTTGATGGTGTTGGGTCGTAGATTTAGATCTTTAATCCATGTTGAGAGGATTTTTGTGTAAGGTGTAAGGTAGGGGTCTTGCTTCATGCTTCTGCACATGGAAATCCAGTTTTCCCAGCACCATTTATTGAATAGACTGTCCTTGTTCCAGGGATTGGTTTTAGATCCTTGATCAAGTATAAGTTGGCTGTAGATGTTTGGATTGATTTTTGGTGTCTCAATCCTGTTCCATTGGTCTATCTGTCTGTTTCTGTACCAGTACCATGCTGTTTTGCTGGGGGATCCAATCGAAAAGGAAACAACCTTGCTAAGCCTTTGCTCGAGTTTGCGGCACTTCTGCATCCCAGTGACTCAGTGTTTCCAACAATCCAAGATGGCCCCCAGGGGAGGTACCTAGCCTGACAGGAGACTTCCGTATTCATGAACAGTATGTGTCCTCGGCTGTGATAGGCCCTTGAGGGCGTGCCCGGCTCATGTCCCATCTTACCTTTTAGCTGGTTGGCTCACTTCCCTTGTGCCCTGGACAGCCCCCTTTCTGTGTCTATAAAAGCTTTTCCCCCTCCCAATAAAGTCGAGAACCTGGCTGTGCCCTGGGCATTGGCTGATCTCCCGGCTCTGGTGGGGTTCCTTTGCTGCCGACACTCATCATCCCGCTCAGCCCCAGAGCTCCCCAGGCTGGCCCTGAGGAGCTCTATAGCACCTGCTGCCCATGACGAGCAGCACTGTTTTGATTACAACTGCCCTGTAGTATGTCCTGAAATCTGGTATTGTGATGCCTCTGGCTTTGTTTTTGTTGTACAAGATTACTTTAGCTATTTGAGGTCTCCTGTGCTTCCATATGAATTTCAGGATCATTTTTTTCCAGATCTGAGAAGATTGTCTTTGGTGTTTTGATTGGTATTGCATTTAAACTATAAATTGCTTTTGGGAGAATGGACATTTTGATGATATTGATTCTTCCAATCCATGAGTATGGAAGATTTTTCCATTTTTTGGTTTCCTCTTCTATTTGTTTCTTTAAGATTTTGTAATTCTCATCATAGAGATCTTTAACGTCCTTGGTTAAGTTTATTTCAAGCTATTTGATTGTTTTTGTAGCTATTGTGAATGGGATTGATCTTAGAAGTTCTTTTTCAGCCATGCCATTGCCTGTGTATACAAAGGGTGTTGATTTTTGTGCATTGATTTTATACCCTGCTACTTCGCCAAACTCTTCTATGAGTTCCAATAGTCTCTTAGTAGAGTTCTTTGGATTCCCTAAATAATCATATCATCTTCAAAGAGGGATAGTTTGACTTCTTCCTTCTCAATTTGTATCCCTTTAATTTCTTTTTCTTGCCTAATGGCTCTGGCTAAATCTTCCAGAACTATATTGAATAGCAGTGGTGAGAGTGGGCATCCCTGTCTGGTGCCAGATCTCAGTGGAAATGCTTCCAACTTTTCCCCATTCAGTAGGATGCTGGCTGTGTTTTTTTTAATAAATTGCTTTGATTGAATTGAGGAATGTTCCTTCTATACCCAATTTGCTACAGAGTTTTCAGCTACAGCACTTTTTAAAGACCAAATTTTAATGGTCTTAAAACTGCATTTGGATAATTTTCTTCATGGGCTCTAAGATTGTTTGATAATATTTTAAATTCATGGGCCAGTGTTATTTGAGAAGCCCTGCTGCAGGGACATAAGGCTTCAGGAGAGGGACAATACTTGGCTTCTTCCTTGAAGAAATTTGTAATTCAATTGGGGAAGAGAAGTTACATTAAAGGAGACATACAGCCCCCAACATTAACCCTTTGTTCACATCAATCAAAACAGAATATCCCCAATGGCAGACTAAGATTAAGCCATCTTCTATTGCAAATCCACCAGGAGGTGGATGCTTTCACATACTTTAATTTTCTTCAACCTCCTCAAAGATCCCTATGGCATATTCTGGATCCTGGAATTGGGTAGTTCAGACTCTCACAGCTTTGACTGACAGCTTCCCCAAGGGCGCTGTCCCTCACACCATCAGAGTACTCTCTCTGTATGTTTCTTTTAGAACTTATTTCCGCTGGTGCCGTGGCTCAATAGGCTAATCTTCCACCTTGCAGCACCAGCACACCAAGTTCTAGTCCCGGTTGGGGCACCAGATTCTGTCCCAGTTGTCCCTCTTCCAGGCCAGCTCTCTGCTGTGGCCCGGGAGTGCAGTGGAGGATGGCCCAAGTGCTTGGGTCCTGCACCCGCATGGGAGACCAGGAGAAGCACCTGGCTCCTGGCTTCGGATCAGTGTGGTGCTCTGGCTGCAGCGCACCGGCCGCGGTGGCCATTGGAGGGTGAACCAATGGCAAAGGAAGACCTTTTCTCTCTGTCTCTCTCTCTCACTGTCCACTCTGCCTGTCAAAAAAAAAAAACAACTTATTTCCAAGGATAACATACATACAAAAGGTATACATAGCTATATAACTAAACTGAATGTCACAAAGTGAACACAGCCAACTAACCACCTCCCAGATCAAGACTTCCAGAAGTTCCTATAGGTCTATCTCAACAACATACACATTGTCCTTTTTTTTTTTTTTGGTTGATTTACTTATTTGAAAGTCAGAGTTACTGAGAGAGAGGGAGAGACAGAGAGGTCTTCCACCTGCTGGTTACTGCCTAGATGATTGCAATGGCCAGCGCAGGGCCAGGCTGAAGTCAGGGAGCCAGAAGTTTCTTCCAGGTCTCCCATGAAGGTAGCAGGGGCCCAAGCACTTGTGCTATCTTCTACTGCTTTCCCAGACCATTAACAGGGAGCTGGATCAGAAGTGAAGAAGTCAGAACACAAATTAGTGCCCACAGGAGATGCCAACCTAGCAAGTGGCTACATTACCTGGTATGCCACAGTGCCAGCCCTAACACGGTCTGTTGTCTGTGCTTGTTCTTTACATGGATGGGATCATATAGTATGTCCTGTTTTCAATTCATTTGTGAAAATATTATTCACAGTCTTGCATGTAGTTCTAGATCATCATTAGCATTGCTGTACATTCCCATAAGTTTTGAATACATCAATATTTATTTATCCATCTCCTCTTAATGAGCATTGAAAATTTCCAGCTTTTGGGTATCATGGACATTCTAGTTCATGTCTTTCTGTGGAATATGTATGCATTCTTGATGTGTGTATGTATAAAAATAACATATTTGTGTACATAGACATACTACTTGGGAATGAGATTGCTGAGCCATAGAGTATGCAAACATTCAGCTATGGTAGATAATATAGAATAGTGTTTCAAAGTGGATCTACCAGTTCCTCTCTATCTTCTACTATTATTGATAAATAATAACTGTGAATGATTACTTTTTCCAGCTATGACTCCAGCCATCCACACTGCCATTCTTGGAGGAGGAATTATAAGCAGGGCACTTTGCTAAGCATGACATTTTTATAATCCACTTCCACAGCACATCTTTATGGGGCTGCTGGAGGCAAAGGGGATTTAACCCCAGCTGTCTCACTCCACAGCCTGTAATTTCAATTACTATGATTTGGAACATTAAAAAACTTTTATATAGTGAGTAAACCATCGTCTTCAAGGGACTATTTTCTTCTGTTTACGTTAAAATGAAACATTATGCTAAATAGAGGACAGATGAGTGTAGATTAAAGCAAAGCACAATTATATCTTTATATAATAAGCAAACATTCCAGGAATATTTATTTTTGAAATATTTCTGGTTAAATGTAATACAATTTTTCAAAACTTGCGTTTTGTGTTGTAGTCAACCATATGTTATTTACCATTTATACTGGAATCAAAAGGCTTCCATTTTTAGTTCTGGCTCTTGGACTGGAAACGGCTTCTACACCATTCTTCCCTTCACAGAAGATTTAAACAATGGGTGTTTCCCCATTCCATGGCTTTTGACCTGGTCGCCAACTCTTGCCTCCAGCTTGACAGCTCCTTGATTTTGTGAGAGCCTCTTTTCAAGTGAGGCGATCAAAGCACTTCACTAACAGTAAATGAACCTCCCTGTCCCAAGTCCTGGGACCGAAATTGGCATGGTGCTCCACTGGAGGTGAGACAGACACAGCATTTCAGTTGTCTTCAGGAGTCTTGTCACACCCAGGTAGTCTGAAGTGACAGCTTCCCTACCTCAACCACAGCTGCTTTGTACCTCTCTGTTCTCCTGGACCAGGCTTTAACAAATAGGAAATGTCAAGACATACTTTCAATTGACGGAGAAAGATTTTGGCTGGGAGGGTAATCCATGTGTTTTGGTTTTCTTGGTTGTCCCTTGGCTAGTTTTGTGACTTGGAAAGAATTCACTGTTTTTCTGAAACTGTCTAGAGGAATAGTTGTTCTGTGGGGATGAGAAACTGCTATGCAAATATGAATCCGTGACTGAAAAATCTTTTTTTAAAAAGATTTATTTTATTTATTTGAAAGACAGAGTTACAGAGAGAGGTAGAGACAGAGAGAGAGGTCTTCCATCCACTGGTTCACTCCTCAGATGGCTGCAATGGAACTGCGCTGATCCGAAGCCAGGAGTCAGGATCTTCCGGGTCTCTCATGCGGGTGCAAGGGCCCAAGGACTTGGGCCATCTTCTACTGCTTTCCCAGGCCATAGCAGAGAGCAGGATTGGAAGAGGAGCAGCTGGGACTAGAACCGGTGCCCATATGGGATGCCGGTGCTTCAGGCCAGGGCGTTAACCTGCTGTGCCACAGAGCCGGTCCCTGAAAAATCTTGTTGAGCAAAGTTAAACTGGTTCTGCAATGCTTTTCTTGGCCTTTGAGACATGAATGTCTTTTCTCAATCTCTGGAAGGGGATGTAGTGTCTTGTTTCTTAAATTTATATCACTTTTTTTGTATATCTTTTATTTTTATTTTTTTTTAATGAATATAAATTTCCAAAGTACAGCTTATGGAGTACAATGGCTTCCCCCCCATAACTTCCCTCCCACCCACAACCCTCCCCTCATCCACTCCTTCTCCCCTTCCATTCACATCAAGATTCATTTTCAATTCTCTTTATATACAGAAGATCAGTTTAGCATATATTAAGTAAAGATTTCAACAGTTTGCACCCATATAGAAACACAAAGTGAAAAATACTGTTTGAGTACTAGTTATAGCATTAAATCACAATGTACAGCACATTAAGGACAGAAATCCTACATGAGGAGTAAGTGCACAGTGACTCCTGTTGTTCACTTAACAAATTGACACTCTCATGTATGGCATCAGTAATCACCCTAGGCTCTTGTCATGAGTTGCCAAGGCTATGGAAGCCTTTTGAGTTCACTGACTCTGATCATATTTAGGCAAGGTCGTAGTCAGAGTGGAAGTTCTCTCCTCCCTTCAGAGAAAGGTACCTCCTTCTTTGATGACCTGTTCTTTCCACTGGGATCTCACTCGTGGAGATCTTTCATGTAGGTTTTTTTTTTTTTTTTTTTTTTTGCCAGAGTGTCTTGTTTTTCAATGCCATGGAAATTAATGTAACTTCTAAACACGGTGGTCACACTGCATCTTGGAGGTCTATTGTTTAAAGGAATGAGCTTTTGGAAAAATCAGGTTACCTAGGAAATTGACTTGAGGAGGAAATCCAGATTTGTCAGGTTGGCCCACTGCTGCCATGGAAAGAATCCTGGGATGGGAAGAAGGAAGTCCTGGCTTCCAACACCCAACCACCCACCCTCTCGGGGACTCTAATTCTACCAGCATGCGGAGGAGGGATTTTATCTGGGTGCTCTCAGTTCTTCTTGGCTTCAGCTGGCTACAGGGCCAGAAGGAATACTGCATCCTGCGCCATTTCTAACCCACCCACCTCCATGGAACCAATGGCAACTTCCATCTGCAAAAGACGGTCACCAGTCTGACACCTCTGTTTGACACTGGGAACAAAGGTGGGCTTCCCTAAGGTGAAAGGTGTGATTGCTACCTGCTGCCATTACTTTGGAAGGAGGATGGGGACCACTGAGGTGAGGACTTGGCTGTGCCAATTCTAGGACTACACATTGATGCTGAAATGATTCTTCTCCATCCATCAGTCACAGAAAGCTTACTGAGGGAGATGGAAAGTGCCAATGCAATACAACCAGCTTTGTTCCCACATCATATAGTTGCTTTTATCCTATCTACCTCTTTTCTGGCAGGCTACTCAGTCTTTCACTCTTTACTGGGGGTTTCTGCTATGTGAGAGTCATCGAACATGATTGTGTGGATTGACCCCTGCACAAGTGCATCCTACAGAGAGGGTGACATAGGGCTGAGGGTGACAGCCATGCTGCACTCACATAGGGCACCAGGATGTGTGCTGTGTCTGTCTGAGGATGGGTCATTTCTTTCCAAGTCATAGAAAGGTGTTATATAGAATAGTGGTGGCCTTTCTAGTACTTAGTAAAATTTGTCCAAGAAGTAACAACATAGCACATCACTGATACTACTATTATTATTACCACTCTTGACAACATCTCCAACAATTCGCTAATTTACTTTGCTAAGATAATGACCCTATGTAAAATAAGGCCAATTAGGCCAGTTAGAAGCATGTAGATTTTTTGAGCCAAAAAGCTAATGAGAAATGGGCCATGCTTAGGAGGCCATGTCTACCCTGGGGTACGGGGCTGGGGAGGAGCCATGAGTAACTCTGCATACACTTTGAACACTGATAACAGCTGGGAATGTAGCAATGAGTATCCTGTCTGCTGTGTGACAAGCAGAGACATGACTGGACCCCTTGGCTTTCACCTTTGCTTCCAGCTAAGTTGATCTGTGTTCTGAAAGGGGTCATTACCATCTCTAGTCCCACCACTCTTTAGGGAAGACACCTGGATAAAGACAGTTTTATGCCTAAGGACCAAAGTGTGGGTACTGGGGGAAGGTGGGACTTACTCACTGCACTCACATAAACAGGCCTTTCCTTTTCCCAGATTCTGGGGCTGATTGCTGGATCTGGGCAGCCACTGAACACAGGCAATGGGAAGTTGGGATGGACTGCTTTCTTCTGCCCTTAATTATTCTTCTTTGCTGACTTAGTGGAAAGCAGGAACTCAATGGGTTGGGTAATTAGGTCAGTGGCTTCCCATGTAGAGAACAGGTCTTCCCATCCTTGGGAGGCATTATTGCAAAGTCGCTGGCATGAGTCAGCCTGCCTGAGCTGGTGCACATGACACCATCACAAGTGTCACTCTTTGCTACCAAGTTTCATCACCATGGGAACATCAACACCAGTGGTGGAGTCACAGTAGGCGATGAATGAGATTTCTACTTCTGTAGTCAATAATGTTAAGCACTTGTGCTCAATAATAAATTTATTTCTTAATAAAGTTGGTTGTGCATGCTCTAGGCAGCTGTTTGACCATCTAACTATGAAGATACAAAGCTGAAAACTCATTTCCTTTTACTGTCTTATCCATGAGGTTATCAAGAAAATTTTTATCAATACAATCTCTCATTTATTTATTAAGTCATTGGGTTAGCAATTATTGTGTTAGCTACTGGGCAAATGGAGGGGGAGAAAAATAGGGTAGGACAGAGTCACTCACTCAACAGAGAAGGAGCAGAAATCAGCGCTCCTATGGAGGTCGTCGGAGGGTGCACAGGAACACAGAGGGGCAGTCACGCTCAGTCTGAGGAACCCTCAGGGGCTGAGCTGAGTCTGAAAGGATGCGCAGGCCTTAAGTGAAGACCATAAGGGACAGGACAGCATAGGTAGGACTGGGAGGCACAAGTGAGGCCTGGTGGTTGTGTGGAACACGTGTTAAGGAGCCCTGAGAAGAGAAGCTGCAGTGGGAGTGGGAGTGGGCGGTGAGTGAATGAAGGACTGAGTATCACACCCCATGGGAATTCCAAATTTACTTATTTATCTGCTTATTTATTTATTTAAGAGCAAGAGAGAGAGCAAGCAAGCGAGCAAGAGAGCATGAGAGAGCTCCCATCCACTGGTTCACTCCTCAAATGCCTGCAACCCCAGGGGCTGGGTCAGGCCAAAGCTGGGAGCTGAGAACTCCATCCAGGTCTCCCACATGTGTGCCAGGAACCCAGTAACTAGAGTCATCACCATTGCCTCCCAGGAGCTTTGTTTGTCTTGAAGGTAACTGGGAATAGGCAAACAATTCACAGATGTGCCTTTCAAACTAAGTAAAGGAATAGCTTTTTTTCTTTTTAATTTTCAATTTATCTTGAATCAATACTTACATAAGACAAAATAAGTCTGAACTCTTGGGAAAATAAAATAGAAAGCTATGACACTCAAATTGGCAGCCTCAGGTTTTAAACTAGCTTCCTCTGCAAGCTACTGAACGAATGCTCTCTGTTTCTAGTCTTACCAGAGGACAGCCAGGTTTCAGAGTCCACAGGCTGACACTGACATGGAACTCCTTTTGCGTTTCACTAATTTAAAGAAAGGTGGGGGCGAACTCAGATTTGTACTTTAAAAATGAATTTTATTTGAAAGGCAGAGAGAGAGAGAGAGAGAGAGAGACTGTCTATCTGCTGGTTCATTCCTCAAATGCCTTCAACAATTGGGACAGGGCTAGGCTGGAACCAGAAGCTGGGAACTCCACGCAGGTCTCCTGCTTGAGTGGAGAGACCTAAGTATTTGAGCCTGAGGCCTCCCAGGGTGTGCATTAGCAAAAGTCTGGATTGCAAGCAGGGCCATTACTACAACTCAGGCACTCTGATTTCCGAAACCAGCATCTCAAGCTGGAGCTCCAAATGCCCGCCCCTCCCAAGTGCATTTTAAAAGATGTGCCTGGCTGAGCAAGGCAGGAGGCCGGCGAGGAGCTCCGGTGGATATGCAGCAATCCTGAGCCGTGCTGTGGTGGTGGGGAGGAAAGAGTGCACAGAATCTGTGTGTTAGGACCGGAGAGGGGACCCTGACAGTTGTGTTTCAGGTTCTTGCCACCACACAGAGCCATTCTGGACATGGGCAGTGCAGGATGAGGAGTAGCTTTATTTTTTGTTTTCAGTTTTAACATGAATTTTGTTTGAAAGCTTTATTTATTTAGTTGAAAGGCAGAATGACACAGAGAAAGAGAGAGAGAGAGAGAACTAGAGAGAGCGAGCAAATGCAGAGGGCACTCTTATCAACTGGTTGAATCTCCAGACGCCTGTAATAGTGGGAGCTTGGCTGACACTTGGAGCTGTGAACTCAAACCAGATCTCCATGTGGGCAGCAGGAAGGATTACTTGAGCCATCACCACGGCTTTCCAGGATCTGCATCCGTAGGAAGCTAGAATAAAAAGCTGGAGCTGGCAATTGAATCCTGTGACTGCAATGTCATAGGCGTCTCAACCGTGAGGCCAATGCCTGGCCCAGATACATGCTATTTTAGAAGAGAAATTTATTTTGGAAAGCAGTTGTTATATAGAATGATTTTAAAGCTGCAGCAAGAAAATAAAACCAGTTGTTAACAGAGTACAGATTTCATCTATCGCCATACGTCCAGCTAAAATTTTCAGGATTTTTGGTGTCCTGGCTTGGAAGATGGATTATATGGGCACTCTGTCCATAGATCATATTGGGAGGATTAACACGTTGCCAACACAGGGGCTTTCATGTTCAGTTTCCACCTTGGTGGGAGCTCAGCGGAGGTGTCTGGTTTAGGCGGGGTGAGGTGGCTGTTGGCTGTGCTCAGCCGTGACACTGTAGAAAGTTTGTTTCCATGTTCTAGGCGGTGCGGAGGCGAAGATAAAGGAACAGCCCTAAAATGCAGGGTTGAGGAAGGCAGTGAAAGAAGAGTCTGGAATCCACGGAAAGCTGGCGGGCGGGCACTCAGCAGCGCGGGGAATGGGGATTTGATCAAGACCACGTGTGGGTCTTAGGCAGCAGGGAGACCTCCACCGGCGTTCTGGTCGAGGTCAAGCCAGTTCCGAGCGCGTCCCGTGGTCTCCAGCCCCCTGCAAGGCACCCATCCTAGATCTGTCACTTGAGAACTAGAGTAACCTCCGGGGAAATCAAACTTAGTCTCTGTGGCCTATGTTTCTTGCTGTAAAATGTCTCTTAAACGCACTCCGAATCACTCAACGTGATTATGGACAATCGCTAAAATCAGCTTCTCGCCGCTACACACCTCAGTGTCCACTAGATGGCGCTGTTTCTCAAGTTAGGAGCCCATCGGGGCTGATCAGGGCTCAAACCACGGGTGGCAAGAAGGCTTTTTCAGATCTGCTCTAGACCTGTTCTGCAACTGTCCCTCCACCTGCCCTTTAATGAACATTTCTTTGTGTGTGTGTGTGTGTGTGTGTGTGTTTTAAAGGTTTGTCTATTTATTTAAAAGGCAGAGTTAGAGAAGGAGAGACACAGAGAGAGAGTAACTGGGGCTGGACCAGGCCAAAGCCAGGAGCCAGGAGCTTCTTTTGTAGCTTCCACGTGGGTGAAGGGACCATGGACATGAGCCATCTTTCCCAGGTGTATCAGCAGGGAGCTGGATAGGAAGTGGAGCAGCTGGAACCCGAACTGGCGCCAATATGGAATGAACGAGCCCTGCCAACATTTTCTATCTTTTGACTTTTCGATAACAGGTATGAGATGGTATCAGTTCAGATTTTTCATGTCCCACTAATTAGTGATGTTAAGCTTTTTTTTTTCAAGTTGGCCATTTGTGTGTATTCTTAGGAGAGATGTCTGTTCACACCTTAACCCATTTCTGAATCAGTTTGTTAGTTTTTTTTTTTTTTTTTCTACTGAGTTGTAGTAACCTCTTACCTATTTTGGTGATTAAACCACTGGGGTCCCTTTTTGTTATCAACGGATGCAATTGCCTGGCTTCAGTTACTAAGCTCCATGTTAACCTCTCTTTTTGTCTTCCAAGTCTCCCTTCAGAGTCCCAGCCACATACCCAACTCCCTGTGGATACCTGAATGTGACCATTTCCCAAATTCTGGGACCCAAGCTAAATTTGTGATTCCCTCTCTCATGCTTGCTTCTCTTCCCTGCTCTCTTTGGATGCATATGGTAACACCATCACACAGATGCCCCAGTTGGACTCACATAATTTTTTACAATAGTTTCTCTCTTTCATCCATACAACTAATCACCATATCCTGATATCCCTCAAGTCTACCCACTTCCCTGCTGCTACTATCCTGGTTCAAACTCCAAGGTTCCTCCTCTGGATCACTGAAACAGTCCCCTAAGTCACCTCATATTGTGGTATTTTTCCCATCCCTTTTCCACATTGCAGCCACACACGTATACCTATACTCACACAATGCATATATACACACATGTATACATATATGAAGACATGCATTTGCAGAAATACATATGCATCTATTTATTATACATGTAGGCTCCTCCTCACCCCAATGCAAGCTCCCATGAGGGCAGGGGTCTTATCCATTTTGATGTGTGCTAAATCTCCAGGGCCTACCATAGTGCCTGACACATGGTTCGTGCTAAGTACTTGTTTAATGGGAAAATTCCCTGCTGAACCAGTAGCTGTCGCTGGAGCAATGTTGTATGTTGAATGGCTTATACTTTAGCTATATGTTTTATTTATAAGGCTAGGGTGTGTGTGTGTGTGTGTGTGTGTGTGAAACTCTCGGTAGAAGACAGGAGTGAGCTTTGTGGAACTCAAAATAAAAATGGGGGCTGTTGTCAGAAAGAAGGTAAAAAGAAGAACAAGCAGCAACTTTTTTTTTTTAAAGAAACTTCCAGTCCAAATAAATTCAATAGGCATTAACTGAGTATCTACTATGTGCAAGGGCTTATATTAGGTATCTGCAATACATCAATGGACAACAAAGAGAAGACATTTTCCCTGACAGACCTGACATTTCTACTCATTTTTATCAGGTTTTCCAGGGTTCTCTCAATGTCACACTTTTCTCAGTATCTGGTCCTGTCCCTGCACTAATGAACACATCATTATCTTATTTTGGGTTTTTGTAGTCTTTACAGATTTTTTTAAAGATTTACTTATTTACTTTAAAGTCAGAGTTACACAGAGAGAGGAGAGGCAGAGAGAGAGAAATTTTCCATCCGCTGGTTCATTCCCCAATTGGCTGCAACAGCCAGGAGCTGTGCCGATCTGAAGCCAGGACCCAGGAGCTTTTTCCAGGTCTCCCACATGGGTGCAGGGGCCCAAGGACTTGAGCCATTTTCCATTGCTTTCCCAGGCCATAGCAGAGAGCTGGATCAGAAGTGGAGCAGCTGGGACTCGAACAATCGCCAATATGGGATACCAGCACTGCGGGTGGCAGCGGCTTTACCTGCTATGCCACAGCACCAGCCCCTTCACAGATTATGTTTACAGCAAGAGTTATTTCCAATAAACTTGAGGAAAGACTGTCTTCCAAGGACTGTTTCTTTTTTGGTGGAATGGTGTTGGGAGGTGGGTTGCTGAATGCCACTTTCTTGGATCTGTTTAACTCTGGTGAATTCTGTATTTGACATGGTTTCTTAGTAACCTTGGACACTCCCTTCAGCTTGAGAGCACCCTAATAAAACCAAGGGGTTTTGCTGGGAGTTGTCTCCTGGTACTCTACTGTCCTTGAACTGGGCTTTGGAACTAATGTTGGATTTCCCTGTCCACACTGGGCTCTCCGGAGAGTTCAGCAGAATCTTCTTTTTCTTTCCCTCCCTCCCTCCCTCCCTCCCTCCCTTCCTTCCTTCCTCCCTCCCTTCCTTCCTTCCTTCCTTCCTTCCTTCCTTCCTTCCTTCCTTCCTTCCTTCCTTCCTTCCTTCCTCTTTTTCTTTCTCTCTTTCCTTCTCTCTCTCTCTCTCTCTCTCTCTCTCTCTCTCTCGATAGGCAGAGTGGACAGTGAGAGAGAGAGAGAGAGAGAGAGATATCTTACTTTTTCTGTTGGTTCACCCTCCAATGGCTGCTGCGGCCGGCGCGCTGCGGCCGATGCACCGTGCTGATCCAAAGCCAAGAGGCTGGTGCCTCCTCCTGGTCTCCCATGCGGGTGCAGGGCCCAAGGACTTGGGCCATCCTTCTCTGCACTCCCGGGCCACAGCAGAGAGCTGGCCTGGAAGAGGAGCAACCGGGACAGAATCTGGCGCTCTGATTGGGACTAGAACCCGGGGTGCCGTCGCCGCAGGCAGAGGATTAGCCTATTGAGCTGCAGCGCCGGCCTCTCTCTCTTTCTTTCTTTATTTCTTTCTTGATTTATTTTATTTACTTGAAAGACTATAGAGAGAGGTAGAGACACAGAGAGAGAAGTCTTCCATCCGCTGGTTCATTCCCCAAATGGCCACAATGGCCAGAGCTGAGCTGATCCAAAGCCAGGAGCCAGGAATTTCTTCTGGGTCTCCCACATGGGTGCAGTGGCCCAAGGACTTGGACGATCCTCTGCTGCTTTCCCAAGCACATTAGCAGAGAGCTGGATAGGAAGTGGAGCAACTGGGACTCCAATTGGTGCCCATATGGGATGCCGGTGCTGCAGACCAGGGCTTTAACTCACTGTGCCACAACACCAGCTCTGTCATCTATTCTTTTATAGCTTATAAAACACACACCCCTACAAACTTCATGAATACTCAAAACAAACTTGTAAAATAGGTAGTTATGATTCCACCTGCTTTGAAAGGGGAATAAAATGTTCAGAGAGATCTTATCACTTGCTCAAGGTAAAAGAGCTCAAAAAATGCACAGATCGAATCAGACTCAGGTTTATCATTTCTCATCAAGAATTACAGGAGTCTGTGTCCCATAATTTAAAAATTATCTACAATGATACGTCAAAAAGTTAGTGGAGAATGTAGCTGAAAGATAAGTTTACTTTGATGAAAAACAATTTGGAATCCATGCATATGAAGAGGTCTTCAAAAGGCTCACGGAAAATGTGTACTATGGGAAAGCTACTATGGTTTTCAAATTTCTGAAGATTTTAAAGTATCCCTATACTTTAAATCTGCTTTAAGTTTGAATTAGTAAATACTAGGGAAGGAACAATTTAGGGGAGGAGATAGGTTGAGTTTGGGATACTTTGTGTTCCAGGTGGTGAGTTGGGTGCAGCTGGGGGGCAAAGGGAGCCCTAGCCAACAAGCACAGCACCCCAGGAGGGGGCAAAAATTCACTCTGACCTCTGTCTCCCCCCACGCCATGAAATTTAAGCCCCATTGGTACAGAGGGCAACAGGAAGAGCACTCCAGGACCCATTCTGTAACTAATGGCATCATCTTCTGCCTTTTTTGCACAGATTCATCTTGTGTAACACAGCTTCTTTACTTTCAGTCTTTCTGGACCATTTTGCTGCCTGAGTGACTATGAGTTATCCCCACAACTCAGGGTGGAGAGATCAGGATATTTGGTAGAATGGCCTGTGGAGGGCAGCAGCATTGGACTTGGTGAACAGGAGCAAACACTCTGCTCAAGAGCGCCCCTATCTGCATGTGCCTCCATCCACACGTGAGACCAGTGAGCATGGCCTGCACCTACTGATGTAGCTTCATGGGCACCAGGTGTGTGGGGGGTAGCCGGGGTGGGGGGTGGGGGCCCTTCCTGGCCTATCTCCCTTAGAACCTTCAAAAATGGCTCAGGAAAATGCACATAAGGGGAAATCTTGAGACAATCCTCAGGTAGTTGACATCTAGATACGACCTACTGTGTCAGGCATATGCCCCATGTCTTCCATACATGACTACATGTATTTGCAGCCCAAAAAATTTAGGAAGTAGGGGCTGATAGCCATCAGGTCTTGACATTAGACTGTCTTCCCAACTTTTACCTCTAGACTCCAGCATTATCTTTCTATGCATTATTGCAATTAAGTGATGAAAATACTGATTATTTTCTTTTTAGGGAACTGTGTGTTCAGGGTGGAATCCAGCTCTGAAGGCTGAGTTTAGTAGCCTTGTCTTGTTACCCTGTTGTAAGATGCTTTGTCTCTCATTCTAGGAGTTCAGGATATTTTTGCATGAGTAACAATCTCCCGAGAATCTTGTTAACATCCAGAACAGGTCTAATCTCTACAGGATCTGATTTATCATCAAAGGTGGGGCTCAAGGATCATTATTTTGAAATAAATCCCACAGGTGATTCTGAGGCAGTTTCTGAGCATCCCATATTGAGAAATTCTGTTAGCCCCGTGGCGATGATGCACCTCCACAGACACCTGGCCTAGCCCCTGCTTCCTAACTCCCTGCCTGTCTCTATGAGGGGCACCCCAGGTGAGCCGACCAATCAAGGGGCTATTCCTGGCCCTGGGGACCCCCTGTAGTCCACAACATTGCCTTCACTCTCAGTTGTATTTCAAGTGTGGAATTCCTGTCCATCCTTGGAGTTGGATGCTGTGAATTACCTCCCCTTCAGGTGAGAGCCATTCCTTGTAGGCAGGTGTGGCCTCACCCACAGGTCAGGCTCTGAGTGGTATAATGCCTCAATTGGGAAGCACACGCAGGCCCAGAGTAACCAGGTTGGAACAATGGTGGCAGAGGCCATGCTCACGCCCAGCCCTGAGGATGATGAGGATTTATCAGGCAGGGCAAGGGTGGGGTAGAAGATATTTCTGGGAGCAGAAAGCAGGAGCAGTGGAAGGGCAGGGTGTGTTTGGGAGGGCAGAGTGGGGCCTTGGCTTAAGTGTGTGTGTGTGTGTGTGTGAAGAGGGGGGATGAGCCCACAGATGTGGGCATGAGGGCTTGGTCAGTCACACCAGGAGGTTGTCCTTGTTGGCTGGGGACGTGAGCAGGGATGCACTTACAAATAGACAGGCTGGGAGAAATGGGGGACAGATTGGAATACAGGGAGTCAGTGGAAAATAGAAAAGCTGACTGGAGAGAGTTGGAGTAGAACAGAATAAAGATCAGGAAGGTTTGGTCCAGGGCAGTGACAGGAGGGCCCGGTGACAGAGGAGGGAGGTGGAGACATTTGGCAGGTAGAAGCAAGACATCTGATGACCTGTTGAAGATGGGAAGTGGCTAAACCAAGGAGAAATCAACTAAATTTCCCAGATTTTAAACTGAAGGAAACCAGCAGACAGAGGCCATTCTGTAGGATAAGATGCTTAGGAAGGAGGCTGGTTTGGAGGAAATACATTAAATTTAATTTTGGATGTACTGAGTTGCGTGTGTCGACAATTTTCTATTGGTACAGATGTCCGTATTTTCTTATAAAACCACATATTAAAATATTCTTTCATAAGAGTGAACAACCAGTAAAATCTTATTGCATAAACTGGAGAAACACTATACATGAATGCATATGTGTGTAGTTTGGGGCAGGAAAGGGAACTCAAATAAGTGAGAACAGAATTATACCAATAAAAACATAATTTATCATTTAAACATTGATGCTTTATTAGTTGACTTGGGCACAGTATTAGGTTACTTTTTCACCCTATTCAAGTTAAATTATCCCTCATCTACTTGTTTCATAATAGCTTCCTTTTCTTCAGGAACTTCCTCCTATGACATTTACAAACCTGCAGGACACTTTCTTGCTCCAAGAAATATTTACTGATTACTGTAATACTGTAATACTGAGGAGAGAAAATAAAAATGCCACCAAAGTGTATAGAGGAGCCTCATTCTATGGCCATGGCCATCTCCCTGCTGAAAAACAAGAATCCTGGGAGTGCTACTGAATCATTGCTAGCTAAATGACCTGGATGATCTGGGCACCAGGTCAGAGCCCCAGCCTGGAGACTTTGCCATGGTGAAGTATCCCTGTCCAATGCTAAATGATCCAGCTGACCATGGCATATAGAGCCCCATCCAGATGGCTTTGCTGTGGCGAGGTATCCCTGTCTGCTGAGGCAAATCTCTTTGGTGACGTCAGGCATGAAGCTACCATTGCTGGCTTAGGGGTGATACTTCAGGGGCAGACTGGGAGATGTCTTTACCTCCATCATATTCTCAAGTATGAAGATCACACCTCCGCAGGCCTAGACTGTCTTCAGTTACACTGCCATTCTGTTGCTGTTGTGTTTTAGCTAATTTATACACCTTCACAGTCTAAGGGATAGCACAGGATGGCCAAGTCTGGACCTACTCCTCTCCCTGAACTTGCAAGTCTCAGCTTTTGAAGCAGAGGAGGGGCCTCTTTCCCATGGAGTCAGAGCTTGCTTCCATTTCTTACCCTAGGATGAATATTTCTCCACTCAACCAAAATAACACTTGTGAAAGTCAGGAGTTACTGTCACACTGCCACCTTCAAATATGTCTTACTTTCAAAGAGTTGCCCTTAATACCAGGTAGCGAGTTGTATCAGTCAACATCGCCAGCCAGCAAGTCCCTATCAGGTTTCCTCAGATTATGCAACACATGACACTCACAGACTCGGGCCCTGCCTCAAGGATTCACAGTGACAGGTGTCTAGTTAAGCAAAGTGAGTCACAGGGAGGCAATAATTAGAACAACATCCTTAAATGGGAGGTGTGGGCTAGAGTAGGGGAGAAGAAGTGGGGAAAACCTTATGGAGGTGAAGGACTTTGAACAGCTCAGAACGCAGACTCATGTTTCATGAACATTACTGACCATTTCCTAAGAAGGAGTTGGAACTGGATGCTAAGGGGACCTCTAACAGTATTTGTTGAGGGTTGGCCCCAGGATTTCTTTTTTTTTGACAGGCAGAGTGGACAGTGAGAGAGAGACAGAGAGAAAGGTCTTCCTTTTGCCGTTGGTTCACCCTCCAATGGCCACCGCTGCCAGCGCACTGCAGCCGGCGCACCGCGCTGATCCGATGGCAGGAGCCAGGTGCTTCTTCTGGTCTCCCTTGGGGTGCAGGGCCCAAGCACCTGGGCCATCCTCCACTGCACTCCCTGGCCACAGCAGAGAGCTGTCCTGGAAGAGGGGCAACCGGGACAGAATCCGGCGCCCCGACCGGGACTAGAACCTGGTGTGCCGGAGCCGCAAGGCGGAGGATTAGCCTAGTGAGCCACGGCGCCGGCCCCCAGGATTTCTTAAGGATGCTAAAGCCTGAGGATGCTCAAGCTACGATATTTGCATGTAGCCCACACTATATACTATATACTATATACTATATACTATATACTATATACTATATACTATATACTGCTATATACTTTAAGTCCTCTCTGGATTACTTCTCTTTTTTTAAGATTTATTTATTTATTTGAAAGTCAGAATTGCACACAGAGAGAGGAGAGGCAGAGAGAGAGAGGTCTTCCATCTGCTGGTTCACTCTCCAATCGGTTGCAATGGCCGCGCGATCTGAAAACACAAGTCAGGAGCTTCCTCCAGGTCTCCCACGTGCGTGCAGGGGCCCAAGGACTTCTACCTCAGGCCACAGCAGAGAGCTGAATTGGAAGAGGAACAGCCAGGACTAGAACCGGCTTCCATATGGGACGCCGGCGCTTCAGGTTAGGCCGTTAACATGCTGCGTCACAGCGCAAGCCCCTACTTCTTCTTTTTCTTCTTCTTCTTCTTCTTTTTTTTTTTTTTAAAAGATTTTATTTATTTATTTGAAAGTTGGAGTTACACAGAGAGGGAGGGAGAGGCAGCGAGAGAGAGAGAGAGAGAGAGAGAGGTCTTCCATCCACTGGTTCACTCCCCAAGTGGCTACAATGGCCGGTGCTGTGCCAATCTGAAGCCAGGAGCCAGGAGCTTCCTCCAGGTCTCCCACATGGGTTCAGGGGCCCAAGGACTTAGGTCATCTTCTACTGCTTTACCAGGCCATAGCAGAGAGCTGGATCAGAAGTGGAACAGTCAGGAATTGAACTGGCGCCCATATGGGATGCTGGCACCGAAGGTAACGGCTTTACCTGCTATGTCACAGGATTACTTCTAATACCCAAATCATTGTAAATAGCTGTTTAACTGTATTGTTTTGGGAACAGTGAGAAGGGGAAAAAAGCACTACAGACATACCACTCCTGGCCCCCCTACATTTAAGAAATGATATTTTCAAGGAGCCGGGGGTAGAAAGAGAGAGAAAGCGAATAAGCGCTCCTCTTTCCTGGGTCATTCCTCGAATGTCCACAGTCTCCTGGACTGGGTCAGGCCTAAGCCAGGAGCTGGAGCTGAGAGTTCTGTCAAGATTTCCACATCAGTGGCAGGAGCCCAACTACTTAAGCCATCGCTTGCTGTCTTCCTGGATGCACATTAGCAGAAGGTAAGCCAGTTCAGAGGAAGCTGGAATAAGGACTTGGAGCTGGCACTTGAACCCAGGTACTCTCATATGCCTAACATGGCATCTTAGCCACTTGGCCCTGTAGCTACATTTTTGATCTGGAGTTGATTGAACCTGTAGTTGTGGAAGTTGCTGATAGGGCTCACTGTGCAGGACAATGCCATATCTGCTTTTGTTCCACAGAAGAAGATTAACCGGAAGACCAGAGCAACAAAACTTCCATGTACACTGATCATCTACGTAGGCTAAGCGTCCAGGATAATTCCTCTTTCAGGCCACGAGGTGTTGTTTGAGGCTGAGAGTTGAGAACACTTTCCATTGGCCAATATGAATGGAGGATACAAAGAGCCAACTACATTATTTTTCTCTGTCCAATATAATTCATACTTAGGTAAATATTGCATTGCAGGGAAGAACAATATTTCTTTTCTTAAAGATTTATTTTATTTATTTGAAAGACAGAGTTACAGAGAGAGGCAGAGACAAATAGAGAGTCTTCCATCTGCTGGTTCACTCCCAAAGGCTACAATGGGCAGAGCTAAGCGGATCTGAAGCCAGGAGCCAGTAGCTTCTTTCAGGTCTCCCATGTGGGTGCAGGGGCTCAAGGACTTGGGCCATTCTCCTTTGCTTTCTCAGGCTCATTAGCAGGGAGCTAGATCAGAAGTGGGACAGCCAGGACTTAAACTGGTGCCCATATGGGATGCTGGCAATGCAGGCCAGGGCTTTAACCTACTGGGCCACAGCGCTGGCCCCAGAACAATATTTCTTTAAAATCATAGGGTTCCCCAAGGCACTACAGACCCAAATCTGTCATTATAGCATTGCCACCTGAGGAACATAGAATGCTTGTCCAAATGTACAGGGTTTTGCCAGGGGTGTAACTGGGGTTTTTCTGAAGCCCAACTACTTAGGGGAATTTAATTAGCATTTGTTGATGGTAATGAATCCATGCCCCAAAAGAGATTGAGTATCCTCTCGAGTTGCTTAATTTTCCCTCTCTATGGGCTTGCTTGAATCTCAAAATGTCGGTTTCACTCTTATACATTACATTTTTTGGTACTCTATTAGTTACCACAGATCAGGGAAACATACGGTGTTTGTGTTTTTGGGAATGGCTTATTTTAGTAAGTGTGATGATTTCCAGTTGCATTCATTTTGTTGAAAAGACAGGGTTTCATTCTTTTTTTATGCCTGAGTGGTATTCCGTATTTTATTTCTGTATGTCTGAGATACATATATATCTCACAGTTTCTTTCCCCAGTCATCAGTTGATGGACATCTGGGTTGATTCCATATTTTGGCTATTGTGAATCGAGCTGCAAGAAACATGAAAAATAATTAACTCTTTCATATGCTGATTTCATTTCGTTTGGATAAATTCCCAGGAGTGGGATGGCTGGGTTATATGGCAGATCTATTTGCTGAGGTCTTTCTTAAACTTTAGCCAATATACTGGTTAGTAATTTTGTGAGCTTCAAATGGAAGGAGGAGAAACTGTCAAAGATAGAGACCAAGTGGGAGGTTTTCAAACTCGTGCAGGAATACGGCACTCTGTCATTTTCACTATTAACCTCAGATAGCATTGGCTTTTGAAGTAAAACACAAGAGAATAGTTTTTGAGATAGGGCAGATTTCAGAGTAAAAAACAAACAAACATGCGTTTGAATCACACGATTAAGACTTCTGTGACTTTTAGCAAGTCACTTAACCTCTCTTGAGTTTGATTTCCTAATTGGTTTAATTGAGGTAAAATTATTCCCTATATCCTATTGAAGTTTAAGTAAAATAAACTAATGAAATAGGTAGTTTAGTGCCTGTAAATAGTGAACATATAACAAATACTTGTTACTTCTGTTTTTTTCATTCCCCTAAATTAAATATGTCATATCTATTCCTAATATAGATGATACAAGGGACAAGCATTTGGCACAGTGGCTAAAACTTTGATTGGTAGGGCCATATCCCATTGTGAGTCCTGGCTTTTCTCCCAGTTTCAGCTTCCTGCTAATGCAGACACAGAGAGGCAGCAAGTGGTGGCTAAAGTACTTAGTTCCCTACCACTCATGTGGGAGATCTAGATGAAGTTCCTGGCACTTAGCTTTGGCTTGACTCAGCTTTGACTGTTGTGGGTATATGGGAGATCTTTGTCTGTTTTTCTCTCTGTCTCTGCCTTTCAAATAAATCAATAACATAAATATATAAAAATTACAAAAAAGTGATAGCTTGTAACAAGTACCAAAATGTTGAGAACTTTGTCTAAGTGGAATAATCACAACTGTTAATTTCACAACTCTGAACTGAGTAAATATTGTCATTTAATTGTAATAAACATGTTACTCAAAATTGTGGCACCCAGGGCATTGTGGTAGCACAGCTTAAGAGCCTCTAGTCACCATGATTTTGAGGTAGTTGCCATTCCATGTTAAAAGGCTACCAATGCCATCATGGAATTCCTATTGATTTAAAGGGTTATTTCCAATGTTAGGGAAATTTTCATCATAATTAATAGAAACCCATCTAATGATTCTCAAGGCCATTGGAACTCTAGCTTAACTTTTGCCTCCTTGTTCCTTACATTTTACTGGATAAGGCTGGAGGCAGCCACTTGGTGGTAGACACCCTGTACAGATACTAGTTTAGGGTACAATTACACATTTTGGTTCAAAAGACTCAGAGGTTGCTGACTTCAAGCCTTCTACCTACAAGTTTGCCAAGATCATGACAGATATCCTTTTTTTTAAATTTTTAACTTTTATTTAATGAATATAAATTTCCAAAGTACAGCTTATGGATTACAATGGCTTCCCCCCCATAACTTCCCTCCCACCCACAACCCTCCCCTCATCCACTCCTTCTCCCCTTCCATTCACATCAAGATTAATTTTCAATTCTCTTTATATACAGAAGATCAGTTTAGCATACATTAAGTAAAGATTTCAACAGTTTGCTCCCACACAGAAACATAAAGTGAAAAATACTGTTTGAGTACCAGTTATAGCATTAAATCTCAATGTACAGCACACTAAGGACAAAGATCCTACATGAGGAGTAAGTGCACAGTGACTCCTGTTGTTGACTTAACAAATTGACACTCTTGTTTACGGCCTCAGTAATCACCCTAGGCTCTTGTCATGAGCTGCCAAGGCTATGGAAGCCCCCTGAGTTCACCGACTCTGATCATATTTAGACAAGGCCATGGTCAAAGTGGAAGTTATCTCCTTCCTTCAGAGAAAGGTACCTCCTTCTTTGATGACCTGTTCTTTCCACTGGGATCTCACTTGCAGAGATCTTTCGTTTAGGTTTTTTTTTTTTTTTTTTTCCCCCAGAGTTGACAGACATTCTTTTTCAAATGCTTTAAAATCTACCCTCCCTGCCCGCCCCCGCATATGAATGATTGTCCATCAAGGTCATGGGTATCTTAGGAAGGGCCATATGTATTACAGGAAGGTTCCATTTTGCACTATTTATCATACTAGCTAGCTGACATCTTCCCTATCAGTGGATGTAATGGGGAAGTCAGTTTCTCATTGCAGCGTAAATATTGGGGGTTTAGGATACAGCAAGAGAATGCTAAGAACTGGATATCAAATGGCATGTCCTGGGCTGGGTGTTCATGGAATCAGTGGGGAATGTGGAGGGGGAGATGAAAGCTTGGGACCAAACTTGCCTACTCTGAAGTTTTGTCTTTCATTTTGTTATGTACTAATCTTCAAGAGCAAGATTACTTGACATAAAAGATCTTGTCTCATGATAGGTGCAAATGACTTCAAGTGCAGTAGGAACGTGTTCAGTAAAGGTTTGGTTCCTCTGAGAATGTGTCTGTAAGTCAGGTGGTGCAAATTTTGGCTTCTGAGTGATGTTTTAAAATAAAGATGATTGGAAAGTATGGAAAATAACGACAAAACAGCAGCAACAAGAACAGTAACCATGTTATGTTTGTAGAATGTCCCTAAACCTTTCTGAGCCTGGAAAAGTTGACCTGGGTTGTAACAGAAGCCCCTTATTACATAAATCTTTGATATTCAAACAACACTCAGTGCATGCTTATTAATGAATGAATCAAAAGTTAAGTCCTGGTGGTTGAGGCTGTGTAATAAGGTCGAATCAGGAATATGGCATTCAGTGAGGTCTTTTAACCCTGACATGTTGACATAATCATCAGTTAATCCAGTCATAGTCTTCACATTCAATTCTCATGTGAAAAAATATGATACCCTATCACATCTCACAGCAAGTCTGAAATTACAGAATATCAGAGCCAAGAGATAACAGAGTTACCTTTATCCAACCCTTCATTTTACAGATAATGAAACAGAGACAGGATAGTTTTAATTCTTTTGAAAACTTGCTAATCCAGTTTCCCTCATAGCCATAATAAATAGGTACTGATCTTCATTACTGCTCATCTGGAGCAGGAGTTTGTGATACTAATTTGCTTAACTCCCGTCGATTAGGTATATTTGTAACATGGCACCCATCCCCTGCCCTGTAAATTTACCCTCTCAAATGTTGAATTTCCTGGCCAGAGGAATGTGTCTGTAGGGGTAGAATTATAGAAATAAACACAGGTGTGTAAGAAATACACATATTTGGAGAAGGAAGATTTTTTTTCCTTCCTAATATCTTTCTAGATATAAACATTTCTGAACTTTTGTGCTCTGGGCTCAAATGAAAAAGAATACTGACTCAATGAGAATGGGTTGAATTCTTCAGTAATGTATATTACCTCTGAGAAAAAGACTGTGAAGCGGGGTGGTCTTGGGATACACAGAGAGACTGATGCATTCAGTGTCTGTAGTCACATTGGCATTGGCTGCTGCCTCCACTTTGTGCTGGATTTAATTCCATCTTTACTTTATTGAATGATTTTTTTGACAGGCAGAGTGGACAGTGAGAGAGAGAGACAGAGAGAAAGGTATTCCTTTTGCCATTGGTTCACCCTCCAATGGCCACTGTGGCCGGCGCGCTGCGGCCGGTGCACCATGCTGATCCGAAGGCAGGAGCCAGGTGCTTATCCTGGTCTCCCATGGGATGCAAGGCCCAAGTACTTGGGCCATCCTCCACTGCACTCCCTGGCCACAGCAGAGAGCTAGACAGGAAGAGGGGCAACCGGGACAGAATCCGGTGCCCCGACCGGGACTAGAACCCGGTGTGCCAGAGCCGCAAGGCGGAGGATTAGCCTAGTGAGCTGCGGCGCCGGCCTATTGAATGATTTTTAAATTGATCCCTGCTTGTTGATGCCTGCTTGAAAAATTGTCCAGAAATATTCTGAAATTAATTTGTCTGACAACAATCTCAGGATCAAAATAAAGAACAAAACTCAAAGAAGTGGCCTGATTGCATCAATGAAAGCAACTATAAAACAAATAACAATTGATATGCTATATTGGAAGGAGAGAACTCACTTAAAGATACTGTCTGTGTATGGCTATAGGGACTTTCTACAGCTAGAAGGTCTTGACTTTGTCATCGCTTGTCCTTGTTTTCCAAGTGTATCACCTATTATATATTAAGCAAAAGGACCAGATTTTCCAAATTGCTTCCTACTCAAAAAACTATTTATGAGCTTCTCATTATGTATGATCTTGGCTAGCACAGGACTGGACTCTTGCTGATTTTGATTGTACACTTGAGTTCCGAGAGTTTAATTGAATGGAACATGGAAAGAAACTGAAGTTGCTCAGTGATTTAAAAAATATTCCTTTATTTTGAAAGGGAGGGAGGGAGGGAGAGACAGAGAGAGAGAGAGAGAGAGAGAGAGAGAGAGAATTTCCCATTTACTGATTTACTTCCCAAATGCCTATGACACTCAGGGCTGGGTGGGACAGGGTGGAGCTAGGAGTGAGGAATTGAATCCAGGTCTCCCATGTGGGTGGCAGGGACTCAGTACCTGAGCCATCACTCACCTCCTCCTGGTGTATAGGTTAGCAGGGAGCTAGAACTAGTGGCAGAGGTGGGACTTAAACCCAAGTACTCTGATAGGGGATGTAGACCTCTCAAATGGCAGCTTCACTGCTGTGTCAACTGCCTGTCCCCAAAAGATATTGTTTTCTCTAGCATAATGAATAGGTATTTAGGAAAAATCTAATCAAACATGTTTCTCAGTAATTTGTACTCATTTCCATTCTAATATGGTGTCTCTGTACATTAGTCATCAGTGCTTGTCTTCTAAGTTGCTTTTCCAGTAGTGTTAACACTTTGCAACAGCATTTTGAGTTACCGGCTTCTCCTGGTATAATGACTGGGTGGCTGAGAGAGGTACATGCCTCTGATCAAACTTATTTGGAAATTGAAACTTATTTGGAAATTATTGATTAATTTATATCAAGAAACTAGTGTAGATCAGAGTGACATACTCATGTAGGATACCCTTAGTTTTCCAGAAACAGAGATAATGTCTAAAAAAAAAAGGGACTATTTTTTCTCAAAACATTTTAAATGTAGGTTGGGCATTTGGCACAATGGTTAAAATGCAACTTGGAACACTCACATACTGTATGGGAGTGCCTGGCTTTGAGTCCCAGCTCTGCTTCCAATTCTGTCTTCCTGCTGATGCACACCCTGGGTGGCAACAGGTGATGGTTCAAGTGGATGAGTCCCCTCCACCCACATGGGAGACTTTGATTTAGTTCTGGGCTCCTGACTTTGGCTTGATCTAGTCCTGGTTGTTTCAGGCATTTGAGGAACGAAGCAGTGCATGGACAATCTATCTGTCTGTCTGCCTCTCTGTTTTTCAAATAAAGTGAAAATAAATTAAAAATAAATAAACAAAATTTAGATGAAAATTTGAAAGGAAAATATAGGTACACTATGTTTGGTTAGGGTTTCTCTAATGGTTTACTGGTTTTAAGAACAGCTTTCCAGATTGCCAATTAATAAATATTAGAAATGACAATGGGTACAAAGGCACACAACAGAAAAAGATATAAGACGTGAAAGACAATGAAAATGCATAAATGTTTAACTTACTACCAACCAAAGAAATATAAGTTAAAACAAGACGGATTCCATTTTTTTACTATTTGGGGAAAATTTATAAAAATTGAAGTTGCAGAAATTATTTTTTCACAGGGAGACTGGGGCTTCTTTTATTTTTCTATTACCATGAAGGAAATACAAATGGATTAACAATTCCATATCTTTCCACTCCTCACCTTTTCCAGACAATGAGGGTTGGTTAGATTGGGCAAAGTAACTCAATATTTTTGGCAAGGGCTTCTGTACACTAGGCACTACATGGAATATATTATATACATACGTTATTTAATTCTCCCTTGCAATAATTCTATAAAGTTGGCTGTATTATTATTTATATTTTTACCAGTGTTTTAGCTTTATCATATATATATACATATATTTAAACTAATTGGATGGTAAGGTAAGCAATGCCAATCAAAGGATAAAATATTGGCGATTTACTACATGGTATTGAGAACATGGACTAGTTATTTAGTGGGAAATAAATTTAAATCCCATCATAGACCAAAATAAATTCTTGGTGGATTAAAAAACAAGTTAAAAATAGAACCATAAGAAACTGTAGATGAGTAATCAATCACCTGTTCTCTGGAAAGAGAATTTCATAAGACAAAATAATTAAAGAAATTAATAAAAATATTAGATTTACCATATATTTATAAGGATTGATGAGAATAAATCTGCAGAAAAATCAGATTACCACTGTGGCTTATTTGTAGACACTAGGGTCTTGTTAGCGACTGGTATACAGAGATTTTCTACGTGACACCAGTGCGCTCTGCATCTCTCCCAATAAACAGCATGTTCCTTAGGGAAAGTCTGTGCTCTGCTCAGCTGTGATCTCTACTGTCTTGTACTGCACGTAGAACACCTTGTGTTCTCTGGTTCAATTGATTGAGTAAATGAAATCATGGTAATACTCAGGTGTGGTCAAAGAAGAATAGAAAAGCACAATAGGCATGCTCCTAGAATGACGACATAACATAGATAATGATAGAGCTGGAACAATTTAATGCTTTCAAGATAATTTGATTGACTTCACCCATATTTCTAAATTGATTAGGAAAGTGGATGGATTGTGTGAATATTCTTGTGTGCCCAGTGACTTGCTATTAGAGGCTTGGAATAATAAAATAGCAGGTAGAACTCTGATTTTCTAGGAGGCAGCTCCAAAAGACCAAGTTATATGTTATCTAAACTAAATGTTGTCATATGGAAACCCCCTTGAGCATGGCTTAAAAATTATAGGTAGGTCACAGTAATTTACATTTAATAACTAATCTTTATTTTATTACTACCATTTAAAAATGATATTAAGGTCTTGGGAGCCCATCTCTAAAGGGAACAGGACAGGTAAGGGACTGTGGTGAGATGGGGCTATGGTTGATGTAATGGAAATTCCATCAATACTAACTTTGGATCTTTTCTATTAATTTCCAGAAGCTTTTATGTTAGTGTTCAATGATTATTTGTTGAATGATAGATAACAAGATATGGAAGTATGGATGAAAAAGACTTTGGACTCATGCTAGAAGTCTTGATTTGCCTAAAGCAACTTGTTTAATATTTTTTTTTAAGAAAATTTCTTTATGGGGGCCAGCATTGTAGAGTTTACGACACTGGCATTCTAAATAAGAACATTGGTTTGAGTTCCATTGCTCTGTTTTCAACCCACCTCACTACTAATGCACCTGGCTAAGCAGTGGAAGATGGGTCAAATACTTGGTCACTGGCCACCCATGTAGAACACTCAGATAAAGTTCTGGACTCCTAACTTTGACCAGATCCGGCTATTACTGCCATTTGAGAAAATTCCTTTCTGTCTCTGTCTGTCCTCTCTCTGTCACTCTCCCTTTTGAAATACGTAAAATCAATCTTTTTTTTTTTTTTTTGACAGGCAGAGTGGACAGTGAGAGAGAGAGAGACAGAGAGAAAGGTCTTCCTTTTGCTGTTGGTTCACCCTCCAATGGCCGCCGCGGCCAGTGCGCTGTGGCTGGCGCACCATGTTGATCTGAAGCCAGGAGCCAGGTGCTTCCCCTGGTCTCCCATGCGGGTGCAGGGCCCAAGCACTTGGGCCATCCTCCACTGTACTCCCTGGCCACAGCAGAGAGCTGGCCTGGAAGAGGGGCAACCGGGACAGAATCCGGCGCCCCGACCAGGACTAGAACCCAGTGTGCAGGTGCCGCAGGCAGAGGATTAGCCTATTGATCTGTGGCGCCGGCATAAAATTAATCTTAAAAAAGAAAAATGCCTTATGGAGATACAATTCCTGTGCTATAAAGTTCACTTTTTTTTTTTTTGACAGGCAGAGTTAGACAGTGAGAGAGACAGAGAGAAAGGTCTTCCTTCTGTTGGTTCACCTTCTAAATGGCGCTGTGGCCAGTGTGCAGCGCCAATCCAAAGCCAGCAGCCAGGTACTTCCTCCTGGTCTCCCATGGGGGTGCAGGGCCCAAGCACTTGGGCCATCTTCCACTGCCCTCCCGGGCCACAGCAGAGAGCTGGACTGGAAGAGGAGCAACCGGGACAGAATCTGGCGCCCCAACCGGGACTGGAACCCGGGGTGCTGGCGCCACAGGTGGAGGAGTAGCCTAGTGAGCTGCGGCGCTGGCCATGTTCACCTTTTTAAAGCATATAATTACATTATTTGTATATTCTTTACTTAGATGCTATTATTCTTTGCTTTGAGATATTAAAGGAGATCTTGATTCAAGAGGACTAAAGATAAAAATGTCACTCCATAACAACCAGGAAATCTGATGAGAGGAAAAAGAATACAATAAAGACACTTGTGTGCTACCAAAGAGCTTGCTGGTCAGTTTGTATCTAAAGGCACATGCACAACAGACAAAAGGCAGCTTATACAAGCAGAAGTGATTGTTGTCAAACTTACAGAAAAACCTAACGTCAGACTGGAACAAAGTGTGAATCAAAGACAGCATAAAGGCTGATGTGCATTCACAGAAGACGCACAGAAAGAGTATAAGGCCATTGGTGTGCTTTTAGGAAGTGGAGGGATGGGTTACTGAGTCACTGAGAACATGTCAGCCCAAGGAAATCTGATTCTTTCTGTGATTAGATTTATTGAATAATTGATCAGCAGATAAAGTGCATCCCAGCTCTGGCAAGATGACCAGTCAAGGCTGTCATGTCATGAAGGAGAAAACAGAGATGCATGTGGCCTTTCCTGATGACCCCTTTGCCACCAGTTTGATTCGTGGCTTTCTTCTTGTTATCCTAATTTTGCTGTTAGTCCCCTTTAGTTGGTGGCACCAACATTTGGAGTTAGCATGTATTGTGTGTCTACTTTCCACATTTCCTTTATCCTCTGGCTGGAAGAAATCAGAAAGATCCATACGTTTTGATGAAGAAAGAGGTTCAATACATTTTCCTGACTAGGTCAATGTCACACAATTAGAAAGTCTGTCAGAATGTTCCCTGCAAAAATCTTGGTGTTTCATTCACATTTGGACATAATTATTAGACTGAACTCACCCACAGACACACATACAAGGTTTATGGAAAATGAATATTTTGAAAAAAATGCAAAGATTTCAAAACCATTACACCAAAATAAACTTCTCTCTAATTTCATTTTCCACAAATATTTCAAAGAACTTTCGTGTGTGTGTGTGTGTGTGTGTGTTTGTGTGTATCTGCATATGTTTCCTTAGCCCTAGAGGTTTTATGCATAATCACGTGTCCTTAGATTTCCTGGATTCTGCCTCTTGACCTCATACTACTTGAAATGAGGAGATTCACTTGAAACAAGGAAAATGATGCAGAAACCCTGCCTTAACACAATTATTTACTCTTTTCTCAAAGTCTGAGGTAATTGGGCTAAATTTCACAGGAATAAATTCTCTTTAAAATGCTCCCCCCAGTTTTTAGTCAGTATTTAAGCTATGGTACCCATTTGGTATGGCTAAGACCAGCGTCTCCTCCCTCTATGAGAGAAGAGCACTAAGGGCTTACAAGGGCCATTGCCTCCCTCCTAGCACTGCCTCATCTTTGGCCATGTCTCTTCTCAAGGGCTCCAGTGACTGAAGTCTTCTCAGTGGTTCAATCAGAATGGACAAGGAGATGTGAAAGAAAAGAGAATGTGTTTTCTTTATTCCCATGTAGTTTTTCAGTGAACTTAAAAATGCTCTTAAAGTCTATTTTCAGGAAATAATAGAAAAATGTGCAAAATTTTCAGACTTCTCTAAGGAAGCTGAATAAGCACGGAGAGGTGCCACGTGTCACAGTGGTTTTACTGCTGTTTCCTCCAGCAGCAGGGAGGGACATGATGGTGCCAAAGACTACCTTATGGTCTGTACTTTTGTCAAGGAATTAGTGTTTGTTCCCTCAACTTTTTCCCTCCGCTAACCAGATATCCTTACCTTCACTTCCAAAATAAAAGTCTAGAAAAATCTTACCATTCTCTTTGGGTGCACATACTAAAGATGAGTAGGGTTCTATTCCCCAAGTACACAGAGATAATGAGGGTGATGGCTTTTTCTGAAACCCTCATGGTGAACGGGAGAACTCTCAGGGCATTAGCCAGGTCACTCCCCACGTGGATGACCTTCATGTGCACTGTTGCTTTCTAGCCTCCATTTTGTTCAGGAATATAACCAGATAATTACATTTCTGAGCCTGTCTCTAAGTGTTTAGATGATGAATCCTGTAGCAGACATTGCTGAATGGAGAAACTCAATACATAGAGAAGTACCATGGGGTGAAAGAGTCACAGGGAAAAATACAAGAAAGATAGGCTCTAACCTGTCCTTGGTGTTCCCTTAAGAATACTCAGAGAATTAGGTGGTTACACCCTGTCCTCACCCAACAGTGACAGACTGGTTTGAAGGATGCTCAAAACCTGGCTTGAAAGAGCAATAATTTATGTAAATAACACCAGTCATTTTCGTTCTTCTCTTATGGACTTTTCTGAAGAGAGAGGAGGTTGGTTACTAGGTTTTAGGACTGAAAAAACCCCTAAAATAACAGAAATAAAAATAACATAGTGCAATAACAGCTTCTTCCATGGACTCCTGGTGGTATTTTTCTGTAATACAATTTGACACGATGCAATCAAGCTTAACAATGTCCAAGCATTTTATCCAGGAATGTAAGACCAAGATATCTACATGAAGCAGACCGTCTGAGATTCAAATAAAAAGGTTAAAAAGTCTTTATTATCAATATTTGTATAAATTGGAAACCACCTAAACATGTAATTAATAAGGGCACAGGTGAATAACTTATGGTACATTCACACTGTAATTAAAACTATTTCTTAGGAACAAAATTTTAAAACATGGATAAATATTTAGGTTGATAATAAATGAAAGAAGGATATAAAATTACAAATGTAGTATGAGATCAGTTATATATTTAGAGAAAAGGAAATTGAATTGTGGATTTTTGATTTGCTTTTTCTTTATACTTAAATTTTTTAAAAAAGATGTATTTATTTATATGAAAGGCAGAGTTACAGAGAAAGGGAAAGACAGACATCTTCCATCCACTGGTTCAGTCCTAAATTGCTGCCACAGCTGGGGCTGGGCCAAGCCGAATCCAGGAGCCAGGAGCTTCATCAGGGTCTCCCATGTGAGTGGAAAGGGCTCAAGTAGTTGGGCCATCTTCCACTGCTTTCTCAGGTGCATTAGCAGGGAGCTGGATTAGAAGTGGAGTGGCCAGTGTACTGGTGCTTGTAAGGGATGCTGGCATGGTGGGTGATGGCTTCACCTGCAGTGCCATAGTGTTGCGCCTTATACTTAAAAATTTTGTTAAATGAAGTGTATTATTTATAATTCACTCTACTGTTTCAGATTTTTCTACCATTGCCCTAATTCAAAAATTTTTATTGTTTTTACAGATATACTCTCAGTTACATTATTTGTCTTCAGATTAAGTCTTGCTCATGGGAACTCAATTTCATATTTGCAAGTTATGTGCTATTCTAAGTTCTAAGTCTCTAATTCTCTGATTTGTGGGTTAGATGTTCACAATTTTAACATCTCCCAAAACCATAAAATTTTCTCACATGGTCAGGTGAGGTCTGCATTTCTGAAATAATTACAGACAGCAGGTGCTCTCTGAATTATGACCTTCACTCAGTCTTGGTCATGTTTTTTTGTAGAGCTTGAATGTGTTGTCCTGACATTAAAGAGAAAGAGACATTCTTTGTGTTCTATGGAAATCCAGTGGTATAGTTTACTCTAAGACTGTAAGTGGAACTAAATGAATATCCCCTAAATATCTGCTTGTAAGAGAATTCATTTTTTTACAATTATTTTTATCTATGAGAGAGGGAAAGAGAAAGAGAAAGAGAAAGAGAGAGAAACTCCCATCCACTGCTTCATAGCCCAAATGTCCAAATTTCTTCAATAGCTGGGGCTGTGCCAGGCTGAAGCTAGGAACTAAGAACACAGTCCAGGTCTGCTACGTGGGTGGCAGGGACCCAAGTACTTGAGTCATCACCTACTACCTGCCAGGGTCTACATTGGCAGGACGCTGGATTCAGAAGCGGGAGCCAGGAATTGCTGCCAGGCACTCTGATATGGGCTGTGGGCATCCCATGGGGCTTCTTAACTGCCGCATCAGATGCTCACTCCTGATAAATATCTTGAGGCTTCCAATGATGTGTTATTTTCCTTAACAAATACAAACCAAGATTGGAAAAAAAGAGCCGATGTTGTTCCATGATGATAGGAAATATTTGAATGAATGCCTGTGAATACCCTTACTGAGAGAGGGAGAGGAAAAGGGGCAGATGGGGAAATGGGGTGGACTGGGACAGAGGAATAGGGAATGGAGGAGAGGAGGAAGTCAGAGGTACAGAGAAGGAACCAGGGAGAGAAAGAAAGAGGGGACTTTCTGTTTCTTAGGTTTTTATCTCAGATGCCAGAAGAAAAAATATTAATGGGTGAGGATGTTTAGGGAATTGTCCTGCAGTTGCAGTCATGACTGAGTAGGAATCGTGGCAGGGAGAAGACAGGTTGATAATCCCTGGAAAGGGTAGCTTCTCACTTGTCTGAGAATTGCTCAGTTCTGTCACTTGTCTCTTCATTTGGTGGTGATGCACTGGGACAGGCTAAGGATTTTGTGCCTTTCAGTCATATGTTACGAGTGCATGGTATTGCATGTGGTTGAAGGCTTTGCAAGTTGTTCAAGGAGAATAAGGAGCAGAGATGGGAAGCTCAGGTTCTCCCAACAGCCCTTTACTCAAGACTCTAACCTCTTGCCTGTGGCTCCAGGAAATAAGCAGGCAGTGCGTCAGCTTGTAAAGATTCTGATTCATGATCACTACTTAAAAGTCACGGAGAGTTACTTGCTCAATACTTTTCTTTACCAGTTTCCACAGGTTGTAGGACTTGGCTGTCCTCTCTTCTGTATGATATCGAATTGTCTTCATAAGAGCACAGCTCTTGGCTGGGGACCATCCTTGTTGGCTTCCAGGTATGTGCTGGCAGGTGGATGAGCTGTCGGGGACTAGTTGTCCTGGCATTAAAGTCTTCAAATAGTTAATGGATAATGCGAATTATCTGTTTAGTCCATTTCCTATGAACTTTTTGAATTATATTTTTAAGTGTTACAGATCTTTATTCTTGGGATCAGAGAGACAGGGAGGTGCTACATTCAGGGTTCTACTTCTTTATTTTTTTGACAGGCAGAGTGGACAGTGAGAGAGAGAGAGAGAGAGAGACAGAAAGGTCTTCCTTTGCTGTTGGTTCACCCTCCAATGGCTGCCGCGGCCAGCGCGCTGTGGCTGGCGCACCACGCTGATCCGATGGCAGGAGCCAGGTGCTTCTCCTGGTCTCCCATGTGGGTGCAGGGCCCAAGCACTTGGGCCATCCTCCACTGCACTCCCTGGCCACAGCAGAGAGCTGGCCTGGAAGAGGGGTAACCGGGACAGAATCCGGCGCCCCGACCGGGACTAGAACCTGGTGTGCCGGCGCCGCAAGGTGGAGGATTAGCCTAGTGAGCCGAGGCGCCGGCCAGGGTTCTACTTCTTTCTAGCATCTTGACAATGAGCACCTTAAACTCTCTGCTTCATAGTTTTCTTATTACTCGTATTGGGATTAGAATGCTTCCTCTATGATTTAGAAAGATTGAATGAAATAATGAATGTGGAAGGGCCTACTACATATTAGGTCTTCAGTAAGTGCTTATTAAGTCTACACATGTGTAGCGCAGTTTGGATTGTAAGTTCCCGCTGCACTAGGTGTCATGGACACATGGGCAGTGATACTCTTGTTCACTGATCACCCCCACAGAGGCAGTTTCTGGGCTGGTATTTAATTGCAGTATTGAAGAAATGCAAAGTTTTGCCTTCGGTTAACTCCCCATGTAGGACTTCTGCTCTTAATGAGTTGTACTATGAGAATTAACCATAAAACTTGTTTTCAAACAGTACTTTATACTTTGTGTGTCTGTGTGGGTGAAAATTGTGGAAATCTTTACTTAATATAGAGTTGGTCTTATGTATATAAAGTTAATTAAAAACAAATCTTACTGAAGAATGGGATGGAAGAGGGAGTAGGAGGTGGGACAGGAGTGGGGGTGGAAGGGTGGGTATGAGGGGAAGAATCGCTCTATTTGTAAAGTTGTACCTGTGAAATTTGTTTTTTGTAATGAGATGTTGTATATCTAAGGATGTAAAAACATCATAGGCTCTGAAAACCGCTTCATCATTAAAAGCTAGGATCAGCGAACTTCTCAGTCAAGGGTCAGATGGTAAATATGTCCACCTTTGCAGTCCATATGTTTTGTCACAACTACTCAACTCTGCCAATGTAGAGCAAAAGCTGTCATAAACAGTAGTAAGGGAAAGGACAAGCTGCTTTCTAATAAAACTTTATTAAAAAGACAGGTAGTAGGCTGGCGCTGCGGCTCACTAGACTAATCCTCCGCCTTGCAGCGCTGGCACACCAGGTTCTAGTCCCGGTTGGGGCACCGGATTCTGTCCCGGTTACCCCTCTTCCAGGCCAGCTCTCTGCTGTGGCCAGGGAGTGCAGTGGAGGATGGCCCAAGTCCTTGGGCCCTGCACCCGCGTGGGAGACCAGGAGAAGCACCTGGCTCCTGCCATCGGATCAGCGTGGTGCACCAGCTGCAGCGCGCCGGCCGCGGCGGCCATTGGAGGGTGAACCAATGGCAAAAGGAAGACGTTTCTCTCTGTCTCTCTCTCTCTCACTGTCCACTCTGCCTGTCAAAAAAAAAAAAAAAAAAAAAAAAAAAAAGGCAGGTAGTGGGTTGGATTTGGTTCAAGATCTGGAGTTATGAGCCCTGATTTTAAGGATAAAACTCTCCAAAGTAGATATATGTCCTAAATATTTGGGTATAAAGAAGATGTATGCATTACTAATTCTATATAGCACAAGCAGTTGTATAACACAGTATGGAAAACCACATTATTATTCCATTTTTTGTAGGTGAGAAAATTGAAGTTCAAGAGGTATTTACTTGTGTGCTCAGACTTGTAAGATTCTTTGGTAAGATTCTGATTTGATCTGGCTTCTCCAATTGCAAATTTGCTGCTTTTTCTATATGGTTTTTGTTGCCTGTTGCTTGTTTTTGATCTCTGAGTCTTGGTTATATTGAGAAGGGCCATTGATATTTCAAGAGTGATTGCAATTTAAAAATAAATTTGTTGTGTTTTGGCTTTTATTATTTCTGCTAATTTGTTGTAGCAACATGTTTTCTCTTTTTGATTTTTATATATAATCAGGTTTTTAAGTTTGGAGGGTAATATGATGGATATAAGGTAAACTGTCTACTTTATAAAAATATACATGTTCTATTAAATTGAAAGTGTCTAAGCAGATATTTTTCCTATAAACACGTTCTATTTCCTCAGTATTTGGATGTAAAGTTAGAGGAAAAAGATCCTCTTGACAATATTTTATAAGATTGCCTTTACCAATAAGAGAATTTTAATCATATCATTTTGTTACAGAACCTGGCACAAATTTTGATTGATGAATCATTCTTGTAAATCATGAAAAAAAGATCAGTTACTAAAAGTTTAATTGATTGGCTCATAACTCATGAAGAATCATAACCTATCAAGGAGGAACCATTTAATTCTACAGTTGATGGAGCAAACACCATTTTTACAGCCTTTTGAATGCAATTGTTATTTTAGCTTGTTGTGAATAGCTCTGTCAGGTTAGTTGACCTCCCAAATTCCCCCAAACTCTAGTGTAATGCTTGATGTGACTGACACGAGAGAAGCTTACTTTATGAGTTTATGTACGCAAAGTTCCAAGTGGTGCTTGGCAAGTGATCAATACATTCTCATCCCCTCTTTAGTGATTTATCTAGTTACCTTAATATGCAGCTACATGTAGTGGGTGATTTCATCACCATTGATTGAGCAATCACAGCACACCAAATTTTTAGGCTTGTAGGGCACAGTCATCTATAGTCAGATCTTTGTTGGATTACTTGAAATGATAAACAGATGCAATCCTAGATGAAAGATATGCAAACTAGTTTTGAGTCTACTCAGGTACACAGAAGCTCAGTGCAACATGTGTATCAACAGCCAACAATAACAAGAGTGACAGCCACAAGTACAGGGAGCCAGGCGAGAGATCATCCTGTTCTAAATGTAAATAGTGCCCGTGGTGAAGGCCACAATAGGCAAAAACTCTATGAAATAGATGGCCACCGACTGGCATAGTTATTGACTGAGTCACATGACAACATTTTCCAACCTCTTGCAAGCCATAACTGATGACTAAACAGGTTTTTGGATGTTTGTGGAAGCTAGAGAAAAAACACAAAACCAGTATCTAATGCACGGAGTGAAAAGATTTAAGTGTATATTTGCTTCTTATGCTTACTGTTGAAAATGGATAAAATCTCTCAATACCTAGCCACTAGTTTCTATTGTTGATATCTTGCAAATACTATTTTTACTGGTTTGATTTATGTGACCACTGCATAATTAGCTTTCACTCTCCACAAAGACAATATCCCTTATTAAAAATGTTTTCTTTAACTTCTCTGTATCTAATATAATCCTGCAGGATTGCAAATTCAGACAATAGTATTGTGTGGCAAGAAATTGGAAAAGGCAGGTGAATGGGGTCAAAAGGGAGCCAGGCCAGAGAGGAATCCTGGTTTAGTTGCTACATCATGTCAATTCCCAGAGTTATAACTCTTCCTAGCTCTCTCCTAGTTGTTACAACCTTTGATACTGCCCACTGATCCCATGTTTACAACCATTAACATATCAGGATCCTGGTGATACAAAGTAAAAGTCATAGCAGATCATTATTTGACTCAGTTTTAAAATTTCTATTTTGTTTTTTTCAATTGTGAAAGACATTCTTCCAATGAAAGCTTTTTTAGAAGCCTAATAAGGGGGAAAAGATAGGGGAGGTGTCTGGGGCTCTAAAATTCTTTTTTTTTTTAACTTTTATTTAATGAATATAAATTTCCAAAGTACGATTTATGGATTACAATGGCTTCCCCCCCATAACGTCCCTCCCACCCACAACCCTCCCCTTTCCCACTCCCTCTCCCCTTCCATTCACATCAAGATTCATTTTCGATTATCTTAATATACAGAAGATCAGCTTAGTATACATTAAGTAAGGATTTCAACAGTTTGCTCCCACACAGAAACATAAAGTGAAAAATAATAGATGATTTTTTTTAATGATGATGAAATCAGATCAGACCTATTGTCGTGTTTAATCCCAGTGAGAGTCAAGTTGGGAGTTGATAATTTCTTTTTTTTTTTTTTTTTTTTTTTACAGAGGATCAGTTTAGTATGCATTAAGTAAAGATTTCAACAGTTTGCACCCCCATAGAAACACAAAGTGAAATATATTGTTTGAGTACTCATTATATAGCATTAAATCTCAATGCACAGCACATTAAGGACAGAGATCCTACATGAGGAGTAAGTGCACAGTGACTCCTGTTGTTGACTTTACCAGTTGACACTCCTGTCTATGGCATCAGTAATCTCCCTATGCTCCAGTCATGAGTTTCCAAGGCTATGGAAGCCCTCTGAGTTCTCCGATTCTTATCTTGTTTAGACAAGGTCATAGTCAAAGTGGAGGTTCTCTCCTCCCTTCAGAGAAAGGTACCTCCTTCTTTGAAGACCTGTTCTTTCCACTGAGATCTCACTCACAGAGATCTTTTGCCAGAGTGTCTTGGCTTTCCATGCCTGAAATACTCTCATGGGCTTTTCAGCCAGATCCGAATGCCTTTAGGGATGATTCTGAGGCCAGAGTGCTATTTAGGACATCTGCCATTCTATGAGTCTGCTGAGTATCTCACTTCCCATGTTGGATCACTCTCCCCTTTATTTATTCTATCGGTTAGTGTTAGCAGGTACTAGACTTGTTTATGTGCTCCCTTTGACTCTTAGTCCTTTCATTATGATAAATTGTGAACTGAAATTGATCACTTGGAATAGTGAGATGGCATTGGTACATGCCACCTTGATGGGATTAAATTGGAGTCCCCTGGTATGTTTCTAACTCTACCATTTGGGGCAAGTCAGCTTGAGCATGTCCCAAATTATATATCTCTTCCCTCTCTTATTCCTACTCTTATGTTTAACAGGGATCACATTTCAGTTAAATTTCAACACTTAAGAATAACTGTGTATTAATTACAGAATTAAACCAGTCATATTAAGTAGAACAGACAAAAAAACTACTAAGAGGGATAATGTATTAAGTTGTTCATTAACAGTCAGGGCTATGCTGATCAAGTCACCGTTTCCCATAGTGTCCATTCCACTTCAACAGGTTTCCTTTTTGGTGTTCAGTCAGTTGTCACCGATCAGGGAGAACATATGGTATTTGTCCCTTTGGGACTGGCTTATTTCACTCAGCATGATGTGTTCCAGATTCCTCCATTTTGTTGCAAATGACTGTATTTCGTTGTTTCTTACTGCGGTATAGTATTCTAAAGAGTACATATCCCATAATTTCTTTATCCAGTCTATCGTTGATGGACATTTAGGTTGGTTCCAGGTCTTAGCTATTGTGAATTGAGCTGCAATAAACATTAGGCTGCAGACCGCTTTTTTGTTTGCCAATTTAAATTCCTTTGGGTAAATTCCAAGGAGTGGGATGGCTGGGTTGAATGGTAGGGTTATCTTCAGGTTTCTGAGGAATCTCCAGACTGACTTCCATAGTGGCTTGACCAGTTTGCATTCCCACCAACAGTGGGTTAGTGTCCCTTTTTCCCCACATCCTCGCCAGCATCTGTTGTTGGTAGATTTCTGAATGTGAGCCATTCTAACGGGGGTGAGGTGGAACCTCATTGTGGTTTTGATTTGCATTTCCCTGATTGCTAATGACCTTGAACATTTTTTCATGTGCCTGTTGGCCATTTGGATTTCCTCTTTTGAAAAATGTCTGTTGAGGTCCTTGGCCCATCTCTTAATTGGGGGCTCTAAAATTCTATGAGGAGCCGGCCCCGCGGCTCACTAGGCTAATCCTCTGCCTTGCGCCTTGCGGCGCCGGCACACCGGGTTCTAGTCCCTATTGGGGCACCGCATTCTGTCCCGGTTGCTCCTCTTCCAGGCCAGCTCTCTGCTGTGGCCAGGGAGTGCAGTGGAGGATGGCCCAAGTCCTTGGGCCCTGCACCCGATTGGGAGACCAGGATAAGCACCTGGCTCCTGCCATTGGATCAGTGCGGTGCGCAGGCTGCAGCACCCTGGCCGCGGTGGCCATTGGAAGGTGAACCAAGGGGAAGGAGACCTTTCTCTCTGTCTCTCTCTCTCACTGTCCACTCTGCCTGTCAAAAAATAAATAAATAAAATAGTTATTTTCTCTTTTATTTTCAGAGATTTTAGTTGAAAGGTGGGGATCAAACATTATTTTGAAGACTCTATAAAGAGACCTAACTGAAAAGAATTGAGAAAATATAAACATATTAAATTAAATATTTCATTAGTTGAAAGCATAAAGTATGAGAATTTGGTTTTTAAAACCTATCTGGTACAATTTCTTTTTCCTTTTTCTTTTCCTTTCTTTTTCCTTTCATCAATCAATGACACTTTTGCTCTAGATTTCAAAATAGTACTTGGAGAAATGCCTTTGTGGGAGGGGCAGCCTTGGTATATCTTCATTCCTGAGAGGGTGTGCACTGAAACTTGGTCAGCTGTTAGCAGCGACTCTGAAGGCAAGAAGGTAAATGCTTGCAATGTTGAATATAATTTTTAACAATAAATACTGCATTAGAAAACTATTTTCAATAAGAGAAATGCAAAGACTGATGTGGTTGAAAATGAAGGATGTTATTTTTATTTTTATTTTATTTTTGCAAAAATCAGTAATTTGTTTTGTGATGCTTTGGATTTTCTGTGGCAAAACTCATTGGCTATACCAACAATAGCTACTGCATCCCTCAGCCCCTACCACCTGTCCAGATGTCTAATGTACTTCATTGTTTTTTAAAAAAATGCAGATGTTTGAATATTTTTTAGCACTCACATACTTGGCAATTATATTTCATTTATTAATGAATGATTTCTGAAATATAAAATGGTATAATATTTAGAATATCTGTCTTTTAAATAATGTGAGTTTGGATGTCTCTTTTGCATCGTTAGTTGGAAAACACTTTTGACTGTATCTTTCACAAGTATTCTCTTGTTTTACGATAGTTTGGTTTGTAGTATGTATAGGTTGGCTTGAACACTTATTCCAGGAGAATAGCATCTACCTGTGTGAAGTTGGAATTTTATTCCTGGTTTATTAATAGCTTTGTGAAAATTATAGGAATCATAAGACATGAAATATTTTTACAGTACAAATTTTTTTCCTATTATGTTTATAGGAAAGAACAATTTTACTTGGAACATTTTGGATTGTTAGAACATGTATCTAGTCTAAACTTCTACCCTTTCATTGTAAAGAAAACCACATTTTAAAACAAATGAAATATTTACAATATGGTAGAACATTAATAAAAGCTGATTCATAGTGGGACCTTTAATGTCCATAATATAAGGAATTCATAATAATCAATAAATATTTTTATAAATTATGAGGACACCAACAGATAACGGACATGAAGGGACAATGAACAAAAATAATCTGTAAACAGAAAAGAACACATGCCCAATATTCAAATCTTAGCAAGTGTAAAGTAAAAATTTTCAAATTGTGAAGAATGATAACAGTTATTATTTGAAGATGGTGAAATAATGATGCAGGTGTCTCACCTGTAACTTTTGGTTGACAGTGTGAAAGCTAAAAGTCTTTATTTGGCCTACAAGTCCCATGTTGAAGGAGATATCCTGAAGAAATAATATGAAAGAAGATAAAGTTATATTATGAAGATGCTCATTTGTAGAATTATTCATAATAGTGAAAATCAGGGCACTAATATAAATTTCCAGCAATAAGATCTTAGTTTATGAAATTAGAATGTCAACCTAATGGGATCCTGTGAAGATGTCAAAAGGCAGATCATATGAGTGTCTCAGTGTGGACAAGCACTGAAGATCCAATGTGAACTGAGAAAACAGCAGGCATGCACACAGACTGTAAGCCTGGAAAGAACACAGAAGAGAAAGAGCAATGGATTTGTCAGTATTGTGAGAGTAACGTATCTCATTACTGTTATTCTGCCATCTGTAGAGGAAGTTAGAATTTAATAACCAAATTCCTTCCTTTACTTCATTAAAGGTTAAATATTAAATTAATTACTTGGAATACATTATAGGTAAAATACAATAACATTTGTATAGATATAATATTTTCTATTTTTTAATACTAATCACCCATAATAGCTATGGTCAGTAGGAGGTGATATTGGAAATAGAAACTATGGAATTTGTAAGTCAGTCCCAATTTGGTGCAAAGTTATTTGCAGTCTTGAAACCTCTATCTCTAGGTCATATTTTCATGGATTTCAGCGCAATTTTAAAAAGATTTTTGAGTAAATCAATGCCCAAGTAGGTAGTGGGAATCCTGGGAGGACATACTGGGATGAGCAGAGGGGGGTGATCAGGGTGGTCCTGAGATGGATCCTTCATGTTGGGGAGGTCTTTTTTTTATGAGCTCTGGCCTTGGGCAGGAGACACAAAGGTGTGCACCTGCTGGAGGCTCCTTCACATGAGGGAGCTGTGTGGTGGGTCACTCAGGGCCAGGCCTTTCCACAGCACAGGCGTCACCTGCTCCAGATGGTATGTGTGGTGCAGGAGGAGAGAGGGTGGCCTTGAGATCACAGTGAATTAGGCCGGCGCCGCGGCTCACTAGGCTAATCCTCCGCCTGCGGCACCGGCACACCGGGTTCTAGTCCCTGTTGGGGCTCCGGATTCTGTCCCAGTTGCTCCTCTTCCAGTCCAGCTCTCTGCTGTGGCCCGGGAATGCAGTGGAGGATGGTCCAAGTGCTTGGGCCCTGCACCCGCATAGGAGACCAGGAGAGGCACCTGGCTCCTGGCTTCGGATCGATGCAGCACGCAGGCTGTGGCAGCCATTTGGGGGGGTGAACCAACGGAGGAGGAAGACCTTTCTCTCTGTCTCTCTCTCTCACTGTCCACTCTGCCTGTCAAAAAAAAAAAAAAAAAAAAAAAGAATGAAATCCTGTCTTTTGCAATGAAATGAATGCAACTGGAAACCATTATGCTGAGTTAAATAAACCAATGTCAAAAAGATAAATATATTTTCTCTGATATGTGGCAGCTAATATAGAATACAAAAAATGTATAGGAATGGAATGGTCTCTTTGGGACATGATTGTCATTTTTAGCCAGGGTTTATGCTCCTGTGGAACTGTCATCTTCTTACATTTTACTTGTTAAATATCATGATTAGTTATGAATTAAAACTTTGACTAAAGAGTGACTAAAATAGAACAACAACAAAAAGAGAAATGAGAGTAAAATCCAGTATGTTCCAGGAGTAGGCAGGTCTGGGCATGGACTGATCATAGCTGCTGTGTGATGGTGTGAAAGTCACTTCACTTCCTCTGGCCTCAGTTTTTTTTTTTTTTTAATCTGGAGAAGAAGGGGGTTGGCCAACATGAGCCATCATGCCCCTCCTAAGGTGGTGGGACTCAATTTTACTTCTGTGCATGTTCCTGCCAGAGAAGCACTTGCAACCCTGGTGCTGGGGCACAGCTGCAGGAGCACTGAGCAAGTGTCAGTTACACTGGACATTTAAAGAGTCAGGCTGGGATCGTTCGGTCTTTCCTCTCACACCCTTCTTTTCCTTCTGTTTTGCTGCCCCCAGTCTCCTGACAGCAGTGAACAAACATCCAGAATGCCCATTACCTTGTCCTTAGATGCTGAAGGTTTTGATCAACTATCAGCCTCCATTATACAACCAAGGCTTTGCAAAAGCATTGACCATCATTTATACACAATTTTGTGAATGACTTTATTTTACTTGAATAAAGGAAGTTCCATCAAGAAGTCTGTAGAATTTTATCCCCCTAAACGAAAAGTTTAAGCCTAACCACCAGATCTGTGGATATGCTCTTATTTGGAAATAGGGTCTTTGCAGATGTGATCAAGATACAATGAGATCTTACTGGATGGTCCTTAGTTCAATGACTGGTGTCTGTAACAGGGGCAGAAATTTGGAGACACACAATGAAGATACAGGGAGGGATGTGAAGATGGAGGCAGAGATTAGAAATAGTCTACAAGCCAAGGAACATCAAAAATTGCTGATGGGGCCAGTGCTGTGGCATAGTGGATAAAGCCGTCGCCTACAGTGCTGGCATCCCATATGGGCGCCGGTTGGAGTCCTGGCTGCTACACTTCCGATCCAGCTCTCTGATGTGGGCTGAGAAAGCAGTAAGATGGCCCAAGTCCTTGGGCCCCTGCACCTGAGTGGGATACCTGGAAGAAGCTCCTGGCTCCTGGCCTTAGATTGGCTCAGCTCCAGATGTTGCAGCCAACTGGGGAGTGAGCCAGCTGATGGAGGACCTCTCTTTCTCTGCCTCTCCTTTTCTCTCTGTGTAACTCTGACTTTCAGAAGAATAAACAAATCCACCCTCCAGAACTGTGGGAGAACAAATTCCTGTTGTTTAAGCTACCTGGTTTGTTGTAATTTGTTATGGTCATTCTAAGAAACTAATTCACACTAGTAAATGAAAATATAACTCTATCTGTATCAAAACTGGCATCAACTTCTGTATTTATAAATAATGATGACCTTTGTTTTCCAGTTCTTAATAACATATTGAATACTCATATCTTGGATATTTTCCTCCAATCACCCATTTCTCTCCCTCTTTCTTTCAGTTTTAGATTCTTAGCAGTTTTCCAATGGACTCTCTTGTTGCAGCAAATACCAAATTTTGCTTTGACATTTTCCAAGAGATAAGCAAAAGTGATGGTCATAAAAATATCTTTTTCTGTCCTCTGAGCCTCTCGGCTGCCCTTGGTATGGTCCGCCTCGGGGCTAGAAGTGACAGTGCACGTCAGATTGATGAGGTATGTATCTGTGTAGGGTCCTGAACTCTGGGTTTACACTCAGGTCTGATGCTAATCTCACTTGGGCAAGTGGAGATGCTCTGCTTACAGCACCCTGGGCTGGCTTGGAGCGTGTGCCTACCTCTGAGCCTCGGTTGCATTTCCCCCATCTTGCTTTATTTTTCAATCCTCTTGTTCTTCAAGGTCAGTCAGTCTCCATCTCCTTAGTGGTGCCTTCCCAAGCTGTCTGACAATCTGCCAGCTTTTCTCATGCGTCTCCTCTGACTCTTCTCTTTCTGCATGTCTGTCATTCTTCCTCCTGATAATTAGTGATATCAATATTCCTAGAAAATTTTGATATGTGCATGTGTTTTCTCTCACTCATTTCACTAACTATTGTAAGTATTTACTAAGCCCCAGATATGTACCCAGTAGCTGGAGATCTTGGCCTCCTCCTTGATTCTTGTGTTTCTCTCTCACTTCACACCACATTTGTCAGACAGTTTTCTTTGGCAATGTAAGTGGAGTCCAGGCACTTCTCACTGCCTTCCTGAGGTCTATGCCACACCATCTCTTCTAACCTGGTCACTGTGACAGCCTCTAATGGCTTCCTGCTCCACTGACAGTCTGTTCTCAATATTGCAGGCCCAAATGTCCTTTGAAAACCTGTGCTGCGTTTTGTTTCTCTTCTACTTGAAGACTCAGACTTTTACTTTGCTCCTGATAGAAGTCTAAGACCTTACAAAGAAGCTCTGAGATCTGACTCCCAGTCAACCCTGTGATTCCATCTCCCTCACCTTCTCCCCACCATCCCTTGAGCCTGTCACACTGGCCTCCTTGCCTTAGGGTTTTTGCTCCAGCTCCCTCTGCCTGATGGTTATTCCTCGGCTAACTGATCTTTTAATTGACTTTCTCCTTCAAATCCTTGATCAGAGTTTACCTCCTCTAGGAGATCTACTTTGACTTCCTAATTTAATGCTGCATCCTGGCCCCTAGTTCCACAAGATTCCAGCTACTTTTTCTCACATGGCATTTCCCCCTTCTAACACACTCCACACAGTCATTAACTACTATGTGTATTGCTTTTTGTATTACTCCTCCACTAGAATTTAACTTCCTACAGAACAGGAATTTTATCCTAGAATAGTGCTTGGCTTAGAGTACGTACCCAGTGAATATCTGCAGAATAAATGAGCGAATGTGACAAGAACAAATCATCAAACAGACTATCAGCTCCTGGGTTGGTCTTATACTTCCTTGGATCTCTGGTATAGCTCAAGGATTAGGCATTAATTAAGGTATTGCCCCTTAGCCAGGAGGAGTAGAATTTATAGACCAAGGCAGAATGTGTTTATGATGGCTCTGCTTTATTCATCTCCTTTCTGTTCCATTAGCAAAGGTTAGCTGCAGAGTGTGGCTTGTGTCCTCCAGATCTGGTTGTAGGCGTTTCTACTTCAGGCACTGGAGGTCACCTTCTCACAACCTGCAGCTGAACAGTGCAGAATGAACCCCTTGTCTCCTTTCTGCAATGCTCTAGACAGCTTATCTTTCGCTATTGATCTATAACTCTAGGTCAGTGCTGCCAATCCAAATATAATACAAATACTAAAATGTTAGCAGCCACATTAAAAAATAAAAAAGTAAGGTCAATTTTTTAATATCAAATTTTATTTAACCAATATATCAAAACTATTCTCACAGCAACATTTAATCAATATTCCATTTTAGTTAGATGTTTAACATTCTTTGTTTTTCGTATTGTCTTTCAGATCTGCTGTGTATTTTACAATTACAGTCAATGCTAACAGGCCATCTGTAAAGTGCTCAAGGCTAGGTGTATCTCCTAGATTCCTCGATATTGTTTTAGTTTGGTTCTATGCATTCCTAAATGCAATCCCAGGGATTTGGCATTCAATGACTCTCTGTCATTCCACTTCACAACCCAAGGGAAGAAGCACCCCTTTTACTTTAAACTATTGTTGGTCCTTTTGTTTGTCTAAGTAATCATTGTTATTGTCACACTATGAAATGTTTCTGAATCTATTCGGACCTTTATTGTTCATATTATCTGAAAGATGTTGTCAATATCACACAGGTACTACACTTCAATGAAATTTCCCAGGATGAGGGCAAAGATGTCAATCCCTGTCTGAAAAGTAAAAAAGAAGTGCCGCCTGACAGCTCTCCGGAGGGGCAGAAAGGGACGGCAGGATCAGTGGGTCCAGAGGTGAGTCACCACTGCCTTCTGGCTGAACTGTATGTGGTGATTGTTGCTTATCCACGAACATTGGATGCCACCAATAGCAGTATCCTCCTATGATCTGCCATTCCTTTTTAGTTGTGCTTTTTAATACATCTTTGGCAGTGGGTTAAGTTTCTTAGAAGCAATATCCCACTGAAAAATCTAGTATCCTCTGCTCATGATAAAGAAACTCAGATCCTTGCCTGCTTCTATAGGCCATCGGTTGCCAGGACGGAGCATGGTTGAAGAGGAAGAGCGGCGGAGTTCTTGCTCTCTCCGCTCCACCTTAGGATGTTCTACTTCATGCTGAAATCCGTACTGACACATGTATCTTTTATTGGCTGTTTCATACCAGGAGAAGGAACAGAGATATTCTCCAGGGTACTGCTATGCTAGAGAGTTTAGGAGGAGGGTGGAGAGATGACTGCATTTCTTGGACATTTTGAGTGCAAAGAAAATCAAGTGTCCCATTCTAACTACAATGTGCACTGCTGAGACACACGCTATTTTTTTTTTCCTGAATGAACTCACAGTGATGTGGGGGCCATCACCTCTAATGGGGGATCACTTCTCACCTCCCATTCCTCTCTTCTTTCTAGCATGCTCCCCCTACAAGGAACAAAAAATTTTGTTAGCATATAGTAACAAAATCTCACAAAACAGCTCTGACTGCAGCTCTATACAAACTTACCCCACTTTTAGTGGTGTTTAGCTCTGGTTCATGTTTAAGCTCACATTTTATTTGTTCTTTGTTAGACTGAGTCTTCCAAGGAAGAGAATGAACTACTCGGCTGCTATTTCGGCAAGCTTCTCTCCAAAATAGACAGAATCAAACCTGATTACACCATGAGTATGGCCAACCGGCTTTATGGAGAGCAGGAATTCCCAATCCGCCCAGTGAGTTGTGCACGGCAGATGATTGCAACTGTAGAGCATACTGTTTAAAGATGAATGGCTAGATTACTCACCTGCTACCTGGCACACAGACCTTTGATAGGATGATGTGCTGTGGACTGGTGGGATGTTCAGGACCCACCTCTTGCTGTTCCAAAATTTTTCTGTGTCTCCCAGCTTTCAGTATGAGAAATTACATGGTCCATTGTCTGTGGAATAGAGTGGGTAAGAAAGAGTCATATGAGTAATAGCTTTGGATCATGAATGGGTTTGGTAATGGCATTTCTCATGACTAACATTTCCCTATGAAAATGGAAGTATTTTGTAGCTCCTCTACCTGTTGGCTTCCCCCAAGGTACTTCTCTAAAATGATCTTTTGTGCCACACAACCAGGCTACGCCCAATGAACTTTTGTACGTGTGCCCTTCAGAAGGGGTGCTACAGCACAAGCAAGGAGCTTGTGTTTGAAGCCCGAGGAGCACGTCTGAAGGCTGGGACTAGCCAGCTTTGTGTGTAGAGCAGCATGTGTCTCAATTTGGCCTTTAGCTCCTCTCTAGTCACTAGAAGGAGCCACATACTAAATAATAAACATTAAGGGTACAACCGCTGGCAGATATGGGACACATTTGGTGATACCTGGACAGAGACAACATCCTTTTGACCACAAAAGGTGTGTTCTCTTACTAAGGAAATGCAATTTTATGTTGTTTTTTTTAAAAAACTGTATTTTTGAGATACAAATTCACATATCATACCATTCACCTATTAAAAGTGTATAAATCAGTGGTACTGGTGTGTTACATTACCCATTTTAAAATTTTCTTTAAAATACATTTAACAAAATTTGTTATTGTAAATATTTTTAAACATACAACCTTATGGCATTGATTACATTCAAAAAGTTATACAAGCACCAAATTAGTGGGTAAGTCAGCAAATATTAAGTGGGGTTTTAGTTTGTAGAAACAGAAACATTTATAGTTAACTCTCTCAAGTTACTTGATATTTATCTTGTGATGTCTTCACAAATGGATTGTTGAGGTAGAAGGGTATCTGATGGGGAAAGGCCCTTCCCATCACTGTGTCACTGTGGACTGCTTTGTGAGTCCATGTTCTGTGTCCTGTCTCTACAATAACAGAAGTGTTGTTACTGCCAGTTAAGACTGAGGCTAGGTATACGTGGACATAACTGCTCCTCCAATGTTAAGTGAACAGACACAGCTCACTAGACTTCTTGTGAATGTCTCTTAACTGTTAGCATCACTATTTGATTTTATTGCACCATTTTCCATTTATTCCAATTGAACAGGAATATGTAGATGGTGTGATTGAATTTTACCACACAACAATCGAAAGTGCTGATTTTCGGAAAGACCCTGAGAACTCCAGACAAATGGTTAACTTCTGGGTTGAATCTCAATGCCAAGGTAAGAAAGGCCAAGCCCATTGTTGCTGATTTCCTTTTCTATCTCAAAGAAAACAAAGCAGCTTAGCTTCTATTATTATATTTATTATGGCTCTTTGCTCTATTATACAGGTTAGAGGCCTTTCAGTCAACCACAATGCTAGCAGACGTTAACTTTTTCTGTTGACTTTAAAATGTCAGTACAAAGCTGAGATTATGAAGAGATTTGTTACTCAAAGGACATGGATATAATAAAATTCTGTTCTTATTAACTAGATTCAGAGTTATTTTTGGAGTGAAGGGGAATACAGAGTTAGTGACAAAGAGTGGCACTTTGATTTCCACATAGATGGAATAATCTTTTAAAACAAAACTCCTCTTTTATCCTCACCCAACTCCCAGCAAAATAGAGGCCTTCAAATGGAAGTGAGGTCAGATTGTGCTTCAGTGGGGCCCCTAAACTGGGCATTCCTTCCCAGGCACATTTATTTATTTTAAAGCCAGAGAGAGAGAAAGAGAGAGAGAGAGAGAGAGAGAGAGAGAGAGACCCCATCCCTAACTGCTTCATTCCCCAAATGGCTGCAACAGTCAGAGCTGAGCCGATCCAAAGCCAGGAGCCAGGAGCTTCTTCCCGGTTCCCACATGGGTGTGGGGGCCCAAGCCACCTTCTGCTGCTTTCCCAGGCCATTAGGAAGGGACTGGATAGAAGAGGAGCAGCTGGGACTCGAACTGGCACCAGTAAGGGATGCATGCACTGCAGGTGGAGGCTTAGCAGACTACGCCACAGTGCTGACCCCCCAGTCACATTTAAATACAGCCGAGTGTCCTGACTGGCTTGCCAGCAGCTATATTATCAAGCATGCTTTTCTGCTGCAATGGGAAGTTGTTGTCTGCCATGACCCCCCTGGGCACTCATTGTCAGCAGCTCCCTAGCCTTTACTGGTAGTGTGTCTTCTTCACGGAGCTCAGTTACATGGCTATCCCAATAGACATAGAAACTGCGTTGCTTTGGAATAATACTACTCTTCATGAAAAATCTATGCCTTGGCAGTGTTCAGCTTGGTAAGGTTATAGCTCTTTATTCCTGAGATGCTTGCATTAAAAAACAAAATGGAAACTAACTGAAGTTGGATCTGACTGCTCCTAGATTTGCCAGAAGACCCTGGTGTTAGTGAGCTTCATGAGCCTCAGTAGTTATGTCTGTAAGATGACAGAGTAGGAAGGAGGTCTCTTGCTTCTGTAAATTCCATGATTCTTTAAAGCAATATTTCCTTTTGTAAATGGAACTTATAGTTTCATTTTTTAAATTGGTTCTCCTTGCAGGTTATGATTTCTATTTCAATATTTCTTTTGAAAATTTTCTCAATTTTTTCATTAAAAATTTTTAAGATAATGTTTTTAATTTATATTATAATCAAAGGCTTAATGATCCATTAAATAGTTTAACAAGTAAAAAGTAAAAAGACAGTAGTTCAACAGGAATATAGGCAAGGGTTATAAACAGTGATCAAGTAAAATATGTAAATTTTTCTCATATACAATAAATTTTAAAATAATCATAGATCATTAAAACCACAATAGTATATATTTCTAATGCTTTAATTATAGGTTTCTTTCTGATGGTGGGATTGGATAGCTATTATTTTTGGAAACAAATCAGTGTTTCAGTGATAAATGTTCATTTGCCCATAGAATTCAAGCTCATTTTCCCTATAAAAGACTCACTGAAACTGGAGTTAATTTGTCATAATTAGAATTACTAAGAAGCCCATTTCTTGGATTTACAACATTATTCATACAAGAAAAATAACATGACACATTAAAAATTCTTTAATTGGACTATAGTGACTTTCAAACCTGAGTGTTTTATATTTACTTATAAAAGTAATATCTAAATCTGCATTGACTTAATAAAAATATACAAGATTTTAATAATATAAAAGATTTTACTTCATTGCTTTGTGTGATGAACTAAGAACAAATGGAAGCCCAAGAAGGTTTAAGAAAGTGGAGCGTTTTTTAAAGATAACAACACTCTGATCTGACCATCTTAATTCTTCAAGATGCAAAATGCAGTCTATACACTCACATTTTCTTTTCTGCCACTGATTTATGTCTTCTTATAACATAGTCAAATATCTTAATGCAAAAAATTTCAAAAATTATGTTTTTCCCATAAAGGAAAAGTCTGTATGCCCTATCTGTGACCTTCTTTTAAAAAGGGTTTCTAAGAATGATAAAACTTTATTGAATCAGATTTGTGTCCTCAGGTTTGAAGTGTTATTCATTATAATTGTTATGTAAAGATTGGCCTCATCAGCAGTACACATGTTAATTAGCTTAATTTAGGTATTCCACCGTGTCTACATATTTCAAAACATATTGTACATAATAAATATATACATTTTAACTTGTTCATTAGTAAGTAAATTAAAAAAAATCGGAAATCAGACTGTTCACTTTGAATTAGCTTCTGAGCTCAGTGTGGCCAGCAAGTGTGTGGCCTCAACTTCTCCCTAATGCCTTTTCTTTCCTGTTTCTTATTTGCAATGGTCAGTGGTCTTGCTGGCATACCTTGGCAGGAAGGAAGCAGATGAGTCCTCTTGTTGGTCTGGGTAGGCCTTAGAGAGCACTGCCTTCGACCGTATATGCATGGATTTGCAAAATAGAAAGAACGCTTTCCTTTAAGCATAAAGGTTAGTAACTTGCAGAGTCAGGTCAACTGCTGGACACAGACCAGGGCACCTTAAAAAAAGTATTTATTTACTTAAAAGGCAGAGAGACAGAGAGAGAAAGAGACATACAGAAAGAGGGAGAGAGAGAAAGAGAGAGAGAGAAAGGGAGAGAGAGAGTATGTGTGCAAGACAGCACTCATTTGCTCGTTTACTGTGCAAATGTTTGCAATAGCCGGGGCTGGGCCAGATCTGGGCCAGAAGCTGGGCATATAATCTAGGTCTCCTGTGTGAAAGCCAGGAACTTAATTACCTAAGCCATCACTGCTGCCTCCCAGGATCTGCACAGGCAGGAAGTGGAGTAATTAGTTGGAGCTGAGAATTGAATGAGCTCCAGTGTGAGACGTGAATGCTTTAATTGCTAGGATAAATGCACGTTCAGATCAAGGAACTTTTTGATCAAGCATTGCTGCTTCTGCCTTTTGAATAAAACTATCAGTCACTGACAGTCTAGGAACACTATCTGACTTTTCAGTTTGTCTTTGGTACCTGGTTCAATAATTTCTGCTCCTTTCTTTCATCTAAGGTCTTCTTGTTCATGTTTCCTGTCCTCACACTGACTTAGGGCAAAGGTATCCTTGGCTTTTCCTTGGGAGAAGTCTCTAAATCTCAGAATTGTTTGTCATTCTTTCTTCCACATGCCATAAAAATTCCCATTCCTTCAGGGCTCCGCTCAGCTGTCAAGAGGAAAGTATTTAATTGAAGAAATTCAGGGGTGGGTATTTGCAGCGGTAGTTAAGATGCCTCTTGGGATGCTTGCCTTCCATGTCAGAGTGCCTGCACCCAAGTCCTGCGTCTGCTCTCAGTTGCAGCTTCCTGCTAATACAGACCCTGGGAAGCAGCAGGTGATGGCTCCAATTCTTTGGCCCCTGCTACCCACATGGAAGATCTTGATGGAGTTTCTGGCTCCTAGCTTAGCACAGATGATGCAGGCCTTTGGTGAGTGAAACAGCAAAACAGCAAATAGGAGATCTCTCTTTCTCTCAAGTAAATTAAATAAGTGTAACTTTAAAAAAAAAGAAACTACTTTTTTTTTTTTTTGCACACAGGAAAAGCTTTATTAAGTCAAGGAAGTATTACACTTTTTGAAAGCTTTGATGTGGAACTACTTTCTTTTAAGTGAATTAACTCTCCCAGGGTATATTTTTTTTTAATATTTTATTTAGTTGAGAGGTAGAGTTACAGACTGTGAAAGGGAGAGACAGAGAGAAAGGTCTTCCGTTGGTTTACTCCCCAAATGGCTGCATTGGCAAAGCTGTGCTGATCTGAAGCCAGGAGCCAGGAGCCAGGAGCCAGGAGCTTCTTCTCAGTCTCCTATGCAGGTGCAGGGGCCCAAGCACTTGGGCCATCCTCTACTGCTTTCCCAGTACATAGCAGAGAGCTGGATTGGAAGAGAAGCAGCCAAGACTAGAACCGGCACCTACATGGGTTACCGGTGCCATAGGTGGAGGATTAACCTACTGCGCCATAGTGCCAGCCCCTATCCCATGGTATTTTAAATGTACATGGTGTCAACACAGTCTGTTGTTATAGGTTTCAGTTGAAGGGTCTTAAGACTTCAGATTACATGCAAGTAACTGAGGATTTGGTATTTTTGAGGTGGGCAAGGATGTACCCTAAAAATGAACTATTGCTTGATGGTATTGGGTTTAAGCCTGTTTTACTGTGTGAGGATTCCCCAGAGCTGGGTCAACAGTTGGAAGGCTCGGGCTGGCATTGTGGCAAAGCGGGCTAAACCACTGTCAGCATTGCTGGTATTCCATATGTGTGCCAGTTCAAGTCCTGGACGTTCCACTTCTGATCCAGATTCCTGCTAATGTGTCTGGTAAGGTAGCAGAGGATGGCCCACAAGTTTGGGCTCCTTCACTCATGTGGGAGACCTGGAGGAAGCTCCTGTCCCCTGGCTTTGGCTTATCCCAATCCCAGCTATTGCAGTCATCTGGGGAGTGAACCAAGGGATGGAAGATCTGTCTTTCTGCCTTTCTGTCTCTCCCCTGCTCTCTCTGTAACTCTGGCTTTCAAATAAATCAACCAATCAATCTTTAAAAAAGAGAGTTGGAGGACTCTGGACTGGTCTTACCTCTCATTGGTTGTAGTTTATTCTGCTATAAATAAAGGATAATTAAACCCATTTCTCATGCTTTATGTGAGATGGTGTGAAAGAGGGCATGTAAAGGTCTCTACAAAATAAGTTTCATATCATAGCCTGGTACATTTGTGTGTGTTTTTGCTTATACTATCTTTATACTTTTTATATTTGTGTATGCTTTTGTTTATATTTAGTTTGTAAGTACATAGAGAAGTCTTCAAAATATACATGGGTAATACATATTATAAAAAACTAGGCATAGTTTAAAATTTTCTTGCACCAAAATAAGCATTGTATTTTCATTTTTATGTGATGGACACTTGAAATACTGTGATAAATGCTTGAAAGAGAAAATTTATACCATGTTATTTTCTCAAGAAGATGATAAAATAGCCAGGTGGTTGGATCTATAATTAGGAAGATAAGCCATGGTCTAAGATGTCTGATGACAAGTACCAACCACAAGTGATATGGAGAATTAAAGGATGGTCCCTCAATTATTGTGCTCTGGATGATGTCATCACTCCAGGATGGAGTGAGAGAGTTCTTCCTCCCATCACTCTACCTCTTTAACTAACCTTTCATGTCACTCATGACACTGAGTGGTTTAATTTTCTTGGGTTAGTTCTTTTTAAAAAAAATTCATTTATTTATTTAGAAAGCAGAATGGTGGTAGCAGGGAGAGAGAGAGAGAGAGAGAGAGAGAGAAAGAGAGAGAGAGAGAGAGAAAGAGATCCTGTATTCATATCCTGGTTCATATCCCAAGTGACTAAAAAAGTCAGTTCTGGCCGAGACTGAAGCCAGGAGCCAGAAACTCCATCCAGGACTCCCATATAGGTGGCAGGGCTCCAAGTACTTGGGCTATCATGCACTGCCTTCCCAGGCACACTGGCAGCAAGCTGGATCAGAAGTGGAGCAGCTGGGACTCAAAACAGCACTCCAATGTGGAATGCTGATACTGCAATTTGTGGCTTAACCTGCTGTACCACAGTGCCACCTCCTTGGGTTAGATCTTGACGAGATCCTCTCTAACCTTGAAAATGTTAAACTTTATTTAAAAAGTCTGTCTACATGTATGATTTTGCTATAGTGCAAATTCCAAATATTCTTTGGGATCTTTTCTTTAGGTAAAATCAAGGAACTCTTCAGCAAGGGCATGATTAATGACGCGACAGTGCTGGTGCTGGTGAATGCTGTTTACTTCAAGGCCAAATGGGAAAGACGCTTTGATTATAAAGACACAGTCGATGCACTTTTCTTTATAAATGAGGTACTTTATTTGAACTCAACATTTTCTTTTCTTTTTTTTTTAAATTTTTTTTTGACAGGCAGAGTGGACAGTGAGAGAGAGAGACAGAGAGAAAGGTCTTCTTTTGCCGTTGGTTCACCCTTCAGTGGCCGCCGTGGCCGGTGTGTTGCAGCCGGCGCACCGCGCCGATCTGATAGCAGGAGCCAGGTGCTTCTCCTGGTCTCCCATGGGGTGCAGGGCCCAAGCACTTGGGCCATCCTCCACTGCACTCCCTGGCCACAGCAGAGAGCTGGCCTGGAAGAGGGGCAACCGGGACAGAATCCGGTGCCCGGACTGGGACTAGAACCCGGTGTGCTGGCGCCGCAAGGCGGAGGATTAGCCTAGTGAGCCGCGGCGCCGGCTGAACTCAACATTTTCTAGATGGCCCAGTTGTAATTTCCTTTAAGAAATTGGCTGTTTGTAGACTCCAATCTAAAATTTAAATCTTTGAGCTACAGCTTACATTTATGATGAGCACATTCAGTTATTAATAAACATCATTACTTCAAGTTCACTGAGCCTTTTTCGGGTTTCTGCTAGTTGAGACCTGGGTAGATGCCTACACAGAAGGTCTACCAACAAGTGGTTGGGAAGGTAAAGAACTGATAAAAATACGGCAAGATAAAATGTTGGCAAGAGAAGTGCTGACAGGGCAATGGGCGGCTACTCTGCTCGGATCACTGGCATGGCTCAGAACCTCTGCTGCTGACCCTTTCATCTTAAACAACCCCTCTGCTGAGGGGAGCTGGGGCCGCTGAATTGTGAGTTCACTATGGCAGTCCTGTGACCTGCTGTCTTGCCCACTGCAGAATGAAAAGAAGAATGTGAAGATGATGAAGCAGAAGGGTTTGTTTAGACTTGGCTTCATAGAGGAGCTGAAAGTGCAGATTCTGGAAATAAGGTACACCAAAGGGGAGCTCAGCATGTTTGTCCTGCTGCCTTCTTCCTCTGAAGACAACCTGAAGGGCCTGCAAGAGGTAAACCCCAACTTTTATGTCCCTACAAAATGTTGAACTATAGAGCTTTGGAGAACACCACCACCTACCATTTGTCATCCTGAGGCAGAAGGATGCCTGAGCTATCAGAAACTGAAGACTGTATAAGGATCATCTGAATTATGTGAGATATTTATTCCTCACTTGTTTCACAGTAAAGTAAAATTGCTAAGAACATTGGAATAGAAGTCTCCTCTCCAGTCTGGTAGCTGTCTGAACCAGTTGTCCAAACCAAGGACACTGGATGCTGAGTAACTCAAGAACCGCCGTAAATGAAACAATTTTCTTTTTCTGTGGAAATCCTGACTGCTGGCCTCTCACTCAGACTGTTTTGCTGCAGCTCAGTAAAAGGCCTGTCGGCAGAATCCTGTTTTGGGTGCATGTGCCTTGACAGAAGTCCAGATACTAATACTGGAACACATTGCCTGTAAAGTAGGACTTAATGAAGCCTGGGGGAGCTCAGCTGCATACTGTCCTGGGGGTAAAGAGAAACAGAAAGAGAAGAAAAGTGGGGAGAAGCATCAGTATAGTAATTATAATATCAGTAAAAGTCATTCTTCAAATTTTATGTGGCACATCATGTTTAGTGCTTTACATACATTTTTTGTCCTAGTCCTTGCAAGAACTTAATTGCATTATCTCTGTTTAATAGAAGAAGTTTGACTTTAGAATGTATGGGCTTTCCCGAGCCTACTCAAGTAATCAGCTGAGCTTGGTTTGGCTCTGGACACTGATCTGTCAGACACCAAAACACATGGGAATCCAAATTGTCCTATAACTTCTTAAGAGGAAAGAGTTTTGCTTGGAGGAGTTTAAAATGAAATCAGACTATTTTGAGATTTAGATTTGAAGGCTGATACTGTTGAAACAGGCTTAGGCACTTGGTAGTAATTGGAGTGTTCTTTGCAGGCTGGTGATCTGACCCTAAATATTATGTTTCTTTCTGTTATAGCTTGAAAGGAAAATCACCTACGAAACCATAGCAGCCTGGTGCAGCGCAGAAAACATGTCAGAAGAGAAAGTAGATGTCTCCTTCCCCCAGTTCACCCTGGAAGACACCTATGATCTCAATAGCATTCTCCAAGACCTGGGCGTTACAGATATCTTTGATGAAAGCAAGGCTGATCTTACTGGAATCTCTCTAAGTCCCAATTTATATTTATCCAAGGTGGTCCACAAAGCCTTTGTGGAGGTGGATGAAAATGGCACGGAGGCAGCCGCAGCCAGCGGTTCTGTGGGCATGGAGATGTCAGTGCCATCTTGGGTGGAATTTAATGCCAACCACCCTTTCCTCTTTTTCATCAGACACAACAAAAGCCAAAGCATTCTCTTCTATGGCCGGGTCTGCTCTCCTTGAAAAGGATGCTCTGTCTCCTACTGGAGAGCTGGAGGAAGATTGCCATACAGTCTTCCTGCAGTATTACACAGGCTCTTGCATTTTGGCTAAAATCTAAATCTGACCTCCCTCCATTAGGGCTGTACATTGCCTTCCTCCAGCTGTCAACTGGTGTGCTTGTCCTATCTCTCACACCCCGGAGTTGATCTTCATGTAAGTCTTAGTACTGAGGGCCTTTGCTCCCTCCCTAACTTTCCACCCTAAACATTTAAGCAAACAGATTCACCCTCTGAGACCTGAAGGTCAACACAATTCACAGTGGTCTTGATTTTATTATCTACCTCCTTAGGCAGGAATCCTGAGTTCAAGTTTCTAGACTACTTCTAAGAGATGGGACACTCAGATGCCATCTTGTCAGGGGTGGTCAGAGAGAGTGTTTGGCTGCAATGTGTTTTGGAAACTCAGCTGTCTCTAGGGCAGTTGTAATTGTGATCTTCACTTGGCAAGATGCTCTGCTTTTGCTTCCTGTGTCTTCCACTGTTGTGTGAGGTCTTTTCACTTGTGAGGAGGTAGGGCTTGGTACATTTCCAACCACAATTTGTTTTGCACAGAGCAGGATATGATACTTTGAATTTGACACTGAACCCATGGGAAGTTGATTTAGATGAGATTGGTCTTAGTTTTCCATATTTAGTCCTGTAGGGAATCAATAAACACTTCCTCCACCTCTTCACCATTTTCTTTAGAGAACTCCCCTTGGGAGCTAGTTACTCCTAAGTAGCCAACAAGATGACAGAAGGGCCTATTGCCCTTGTGGACAGCAGATTTCCCAAGACCGCCTCTCTGCACTCTGGCCACATGAAACTATTCCCCCTGCCAGAGGGCTCATGCCTGGATGCCTGTACCAGGGCACAATGTACATGGAAACCATTGTCTAGGGGCTGCCAGCTTCCTGTGCAGATTGGCTCTGCTGAAAGCCTGGCACATGTGTTCAGACTCCTGGACCCAGGCCCTTTGTTCTCTGATAAGACCACCTGTGTTTTTGCCCTCTGCCTTAGCTGAACACCTGGGAATGACCAGTGACACGTGTAACTCAGGGAACAAGTCAGTCTCCTTTTGTCAGGGTAAATTCCTGTTCTTGGTTGTGACCCAGTTTCCCTGCCCTGCCTTGTGACTGTCCTCCACCTAGCTGCCCTTGCCTTGGCCTGGAGTGGCAGTAGCAGTCTGCAGGAAAGGGCAGGTCAACTATCTGCTCCAACGCTGGCCTCCTCCCTCAGGCCTCTCCTGTGCTGTGATTTCTTTGTGATGTGAGGGACACATTCCCTGTTCTTCACCCAGACTTGTCAGTGTCAAAACTTACTTAGGATATAAAACAATTCGTTATTGGTAATATGAGGCCGTTTGAGACAGTCTATTCCCCAGAATGCATGTTTTATGGGTCAAATTTCTCTCAGGTAATCAAAAGTTTAGTCTCCTCTATGGTTCCTTTTGAGGTTAATGTTTTGAGGGTTGATTCCATGCCTGACTTGGTGTCACTGCGACACTGATCCAGTGACAGGAAGCCCATTAGACACTGAGATTTATACATAGGGCTGGCATTGTCTGATGTTTCTTGTGTTGTTATTCTTTTACTTGGTGAACATGTTTTTCTGATTTATCTTGAGAGTTCTCAGAATTTGAAGCATGTGGGGTAAATGTTATCTATTTACAACAGTGAGAAAGAATAAGATTCTTTAATGTTTCTGTTAACATGTAGATTTATTCTTTACTGTCCTTTGATTGATTAGAATAGTTTTTCTTAGTGAATAAATCCCTTTTTTGTTGCTAGTTACAATACATACAATGTGGAGCCGGCACTGTGGAGTAGACAGTACTGTGTCAGCATCATCCCATATGGGTGCTGGTTTAAGTTCCTGCTGCTCCACTTCTGATCTAGCTCCCTGCTAGTGTACCCGGGAGGGCAATGAAGAATGGTCCAAGTGCTTGGGCCCCTGCACCCATGTAGGAAACCCGAAGGAAGCCCCTGGCTCTTGGCTTTGGCTTGGCTCAACCCTGGCCATTTAGAGAGTGAACCTATCTTTCTCTCCTTCTCTGTATTTCTGATGTCAAATAAATAAAAATAAAATCTTAAAAACTACATACGGTGTGTTGCCAAGTTTAAATTTTTTTCACAAGAATGTTGAAATACATAAATCTATAAAATTAACAGTATACACTGGTTATGTAGGAAAATATATCTTGGCCCAATAATGATTTCTTACACTTTTCCAGCATAATTACATATCAGGGCATATTAAAAAAGATGAAAACTCACATTAGTGGCAAAAACCCAAGAAAAATAACAAACTGCTCATCAGAATACACACAAAAAATTTCTTCTGACTACAGTGAATGGGGCTAAACAGCAATGCATAATCAAGGGTTATGGGTATCAGTCACCAATGCCCCAGTCTGCCTTGTTTCCTCTCATTACTTCTTCCACTGGGCTCAGGAACAACAGATTCCTGCCAATCTAAATTCTGGAATCCATTTCTCTACATTGTATTTACTACTGTCTCCTACCCTCTCTTTCTTAGCCATTTTTTTTTTTTCTGCAGCCATTTGCATACTGCCGGAAGCTACCTAAGGATGACTTAGGGGAAGGTGAGAACATGTGTTGGCTCCTTCAATCCTAACCATTTTAGTCATCACAAGTGAAATAGTTTTGGTGGGGTTAAGGGTAGAAAGAACTCTGTAGCAGTGTTCTTGATTTCTTTTCTAAAAAGACTTATTTTATTTATTTTAAAGGCAGAGTTACACACACACACACACAGAGGTGTTTTCCCAGGTGCATTAGCAGAGAGCTTGATTGGAAGTGGAGCAGCAGGGACTTGAACCAGTGCTCATTTGGGATGCTGGTATCACATGAAGTGGCTTATCCTGCTGCCCCAGATTTTTATATTTCATCTACCCTATCTGTTTAAAGAACCACAGAGGCAGGCTACACAAGGAGGAGAAGATTCCACTTTCATCTAGCCTCTAAGTGGAAGCTGATCAAACACTGAGAATTATACTCAAAATAAGGAACCCTTGAGTCTTCATTTTTCTTACACCAGCAATACTGATCCTCCTGTATGGCAACCAGAGACAGAAAGAGCTATGAGGGTTTGTGGAAAAATGAAAGTAAAGATAAGTTCATTTTGGTGCAAAAATTTTTTGAAATCATGAAGGTTTTTCATAATGCATATTTTCACAAACTTTTTGAAGACCTCTTGTGTAATTTGGCTGCTATGAATGCGAGGCAATCAGCACAGCATGAAAATCACCAGGAGGTAAATCCTCTATTTTTCATTTCAATATTCCATTTATCCAGCACAGCTGACATGTAGTACAAATGAGGTGATGTTGGTTTAAAAACAATTGGTTCACTGGGATGGGTGTTGCGGCGACACCTGCATTCCAGTTTGGAGTGTTCAGGATCAAGTCCAACTGCTACTTCTAATCCAACTTCTGGCTAATCATACCCTGGGAGGCAGCAGTCTCAAGTACTTGGGCCCCTGTCACCCACTTGAGAGACCAGGAAGGAGTTCTAAGTTCGTGGTTTTGACCTGGTCCAACCCTGGAGTTGTGGGCATTTGAGGAGTGAATCAGTGGATGTAAGCTTGATCTCTCTTTCTCTTTCTCTGGTTCTCAAATCAATAAATAAACTAATAAAAAAAACCCCTATCAATTCACTTTTGGTGATGATATGTATCCCAAAGAGAAGCATGGATAAATAGTACCCAAAGGACTTTCCACCCTCTCAGTTCACAAACTTTGAATTTTTTTATTTAAACTTAAGTAATCTTTTTTTTTTTTTGAATTAGACAGGCAGAGTTAGACAGAGAGAGAGAGAGAGAGAGAGAGAGAGAGAAGGTCCTCCTTCTGTTGGTTCACCCCCCAAATGGCCACTACGGCCGGCGCACTGTGCCGATTCGAAGCCAGGAGCCAGGCCTCCTCCTGGTCTCCCATGGGGGTGCAGGGGCCCAAGCACTTGGGCCATCCTCCACTGCCCTCCTGGGCCACAGCAGAGAGCTGTCCTGGAAGAGGAGCATATGGGATGCCCATATGGGATGCCGGTGCCCCAGGTGGAGGATTAACCACGTGAGCCACGGCGCCAGCCCCTAAAGGCCCCTAAACTTAAGTACTCTTACAACTTTGTTCATTGTCTAACTTGTATTTTCCCCTCAAATTCCTCCCTAGTTTTCCCCTCATACTAGGACAAGCCATAACATGTTGCTTCATTGCTAATTGCTGTTTATCACTTTTGTGTGGGTGGTATTTTTACCAATTATAATATCATTAACCTGAGGTGGAGGTGCAACTGGGGCACAGGGTGAGGAGCTGTGCTGTTGTCCAAGTGGATCTCTGCTCCACAGCAGAGTGCCAACTCCAAAGGAGGTCTCCACCTGCATTACTCATGTGAAATTCTTGATTTCCCAACTCACTGTCTTATCCTTTTATTTTTACTCAATGGAAAGAATTCAAGTTCTTTTCTCTTTACTCAATAAAAATAACAAAATAAATCCCCAAACATGCATACCTATGACCAACATGCTCTATATATTTAATACTTAATTTATAAATTCCCATGTCCTCAAACAATGTTTATCTTCTAAACAATGTCATCTACTGTGTACATCAAACAAAGTGTTAGCTACAGATGGATGCTAAAGTTTTGAATGTGATCAGTGGGGATCAACACTGCATGCAGCTGATTAAGCCGCTGCTTACAACTCTGGCATCTCAAATGGGAATGCTTATTTGAGTCCCAGCTACTCTGCGTCTAATCCAGCTTCTTGATGACACATCTGGGAAGGCAGAGGAAGGTGGCCCAAGTACTTGGGCCCTGCTACCTATGTGGGAGACCCTGATGTGGTTCTTGGCTCCTGGCTTTGGCCTGGTGTAAACCTGACTGTCGTGACCATTTGGGGAGTGAATCAGCAGATGGAAGTGCACTCTCTCTCTCTCTCTGATGCATTGACTTTAAATAAATAAATAATTCTTTAAAATAGCAATCAGTTCTGAACGCCTTAAGGGCTGATTCTGAGGCCAGAGTGCTGTTTAGGAATCTGCCATTCTATGAGTCTGCTGTGTATCCCGCTTCCCATGTTGGATCATTCTCTCCCTTTTTAATTCTATCAGTTAGTATTAGCAGACACTATTTCGGATCTGGCTGAAGAGCCCATGAGAGTATTTCAGGCATGGAAAGCCAAGACACTCTGGCAAAAAAAAAAAAAAAAAAAAAAAAAAAAAAAAAAAAGGAGAAAAAGAAAAAAGAAAAAAACCTAAATGAAAGATCTCTGCAAGTGAGATCCCAGTGGAAAGAATGGGCCATCAAAGAAGGAGGTACCTTTCTCGGAAGGGAGGAGAGAACTTCCACTTTGACTATGGCCTTGTCTAAATAAGATTGGAGTTGGTGAACTCAAAAGGCTTCCATAGCCTTGACAACTCATGTTGCCAAAAGCCTAGGGAGATTACTGATGCCGTAAACAAGAGTGCCAATTTGTTAAGTCAACAACAGGAGTCATTGTGCACTTACTCCCCATGTAGGATCTGTGTCCTTGATGTGTTGTTCAATGTGAATTAATGCTATAACTAGTACTCAAACAGTATTTTTCACATTGTGTTTCTGTGTGGGTGCAAACTGATGAAATCTTTACTTAATATATACTAAAGTGATCTTCTGAATATAAAGATAATTGAAAATGAATCTTGATGTGAATGGAATGGGAGAGGGAGTGGGAGATGGGAGGGTTGTGGGTGGGAGGGAAGTTATGGGGGGGGGAAGCCATTGTAATCCAAAAGCTGTACTTTGGAAATTTATTAAATAAAAGTTAAAAAAAATAGCAATCAGTTATTGATGATGGGGCTGAGAGTTGATACGTGTAGGTCCTGAACAGATCACCTTGTGTTCAAGGATAAATTCATGGGAAAAATGTACAGGGCTATGAAAAAAATAGTATGAAAAAAAAAGAAAAGATACATCACACTAAAAGCCACCTCCCTGTGTGTATGTATATGTGTATTAGTGAGCACAAGTGCAGGAAGAGCACTGTAGCAAAGTTCTTGAGTTTCTGTCTGTCTTCCTCTAGAGAAAATTTCATAAAATGACATGGCAAGGACTGAAACAAAATTTTAGAAAGATGTTTGGGTGTGGCTAATAGATTAATGAATACATGGCACCTATGGAATTGGAGTGGAAATCCATGAAGATAAACTTGAAATGTGAAATAACTGAATGAGATAAAGAAGAACAATGAGCGAACAAAAAATGCAATAGAAGAATTAGAATAGATTTTAAATGTAGTTGAGAATTAAAATTGACAAAATTGGCAAACTGGACAAACTGAAAATTTATTTTATTAAAAGATTTTATTATTTTATTTGAGATGTAGAGTTACAGACAGTGAGAGGGAGAAAAAGAGAGAGAAAGATCTTCTGTCCAATGGTTCTCCCCAGATGGCTGCAACGGCCGGAGCTGCACTGATCCGAAGCCAGGAGCCGGGAGCTTCTTCCCGGTCTCCCATCAGGTGCAGGGGCCCAAGGACTTGGGCCATCTTCTACTGCCTTCCCAGGGCATAGCAGAGAGCTGGATTGAAAGAGGAGCAGCCGGGACTAGAACCGGTGCCCATATGGGATGTCGGCATTGCAGGCGGAGGATTAACCTACTGTGCCATGGCGCCGGCCATGAAAATTTAATTAATAAAGAATAGCACATTTTTTAGAATTAAACGTTATTTCTTTGTTCATTGCAGAGTGAGAGGGAGGAAGGAGAGAGAGAGAGAGAGAGAGAGAGAGAGAGAGAGAGAGAGAGAGAAAGAGAAACACACACACAGAGGTCTCCCATCCACACCCCCAAATGCTCACTACAGCTAGGACTGGATTAGGCTGAAGCTTGTATATAGAAACTCAATACAGTTCTCCCATGTGGGTGACAGTCACCCAATTATGTCACACCTCTCCTGCCTCCCAGGGTCTGCATTAGTTTGAAGCTAGAATTAGGAGCTGGCATCAGGCATTGAACCCAGGCAGGCATTTTAACCACTAGGTTAAACAACAACCCTAGGTAGGGCATTCTTGAGTTTCTTTGTTAGAATGTATAATACATAATAAGAGGGAAGTTGATGGATATGCTCATAAAGTTGGAACAGATAGTAAATCCAATGATTAGGGTGTTTATGAAGAAGAAAGATGAAAACCTTCTTGACATCTTGGATGGTTGCCTGGTTATACTGACTGATTTCCAAGAAAACTAAGCAAAAAAAATAGCCAAAAATCGTTATTTGTTTGTTTGATAGGGAGGGAGGGAGGGAGGAAGAGAGAGAGAGAGAGAGAGGAAATCTCCCATAGCTGATTTACTCCCCAAACATTGCAATGGCCAGGGCTAGGCCAGGTTGATGTTGGGAGCTGGGACCTAAATCCAGGCGTCCCATGTGGTTGACAGGGATTCAGGTACTTGAGTTACTACCTGCTGCCTCCTAGGGTGTAGAAACCTAGAACTGGGAGCAGAGCAGGGACTGGAATTCAGGCACTGCACTATGGGATATGGGTGTCCCAAGTAGTTTATTAACATTCATGCTAAATGCTCACACTTTCTTTAAAAAGAAAAGAGTGAGAAGTAATTCTATCAGAATCTGGGCAGATAAGAGAGTAGTTTGCAAAGTATAATGAAAATCAGATGGGACCCAAACATTTGTTTTTCATTAAATTTTTGAGGCCAACAAAATCTAGCCTTCAGGTTTGAGGGAAAAAGCATGATTAAAGTCTTTCATAACCAATCAAGTTGACTTGCACATGTAAATGCAAGAGAAAATAATTTTCAGATTTTCTGTTTATGTGAATGTGGGCATATTCAATCCCCATGCCCTAGTACCATGCTGTGACCATCACAGGAATTAAAATTAAATGTGTGCCACCGTGAGTGGAATTCAATGCAGTCAAAGACTCAAAAGCCAGTAAAGAAACTCTTTCAGTAAAAATATGGCCTCAATCGACAACCTAAGGGATGAGAATTTAGATTTAGAATTTAAAACTTTTACTCTGCACCCAAACTGTTGGCAGCTGTGACTCTTCCCTTTGGCATTGATCTTGTTGTTGGGTCCAGGCAAGGGAGGAATTTCTGTATTTGGAAGAATGCAGCTCTGAAATCTCTGAATCGGAACACAATTACTGTGCTATTTGCCCACATTGACTAGAGAACACCTTTCTTTGATTTAACTCAATCATTTTAATCAACTTGAGAGGCAGGCTATTACTATTATCCACATTTAACATATGGGAAAACTGAGGCACTCAGAGATTAGGAAGTTTGCTTGTAGTCATCCAGGTATCAAATTGGATGAACTAGGATTTGAACCAGACCACCTGGCTGGATGTTAAACACTGAGTGCTTAACCACTACTTTTTAACATCCGTACAGATAGAAATAAAGAACAGGAGAGGTCATTTGTTTCCTTTTCTTTGTTTTGCATATGTGCATTTTGAGGATCAAACACTTAATATAAAGCTTTGAATGGAAGACTAGAGACTAGAGTCAAAAGAGAGAGAGAGAGAGAGATAGAGAGAGAGAGAGAGTCAATGCTCTTTAAGCTTGGAGATAAAGAATTCAGGGAGCAATGGAGTAGGAGGTTGCAACTGTTGTGGGGGTTGGGCTGAGGATTGCAGCAGGAGTAGCCAGGCAGGGAGTGGCACAGGCCTTTGTCCTGGGGCAGGAATAGTAAGTGTGGCTGCTTGAGTCTATGCAGCAGTGCCCCAGGTGACTGGCAACGTCAGGGAAGAGAAGTCCCACACAAGGCTTATACACTACTAGTCCACCTGCCTGGAAGCACATACATCCCTTCCCACTCATGAATTGCAAAGTAGTTGTGGTAAACCCCAAATAGCATTTGTTGCTAGTCTCAAAAGCAAACTCAGTTATAAAAAGAAGCCTACAGCCAAATCTACAGAACGTTTGGGGGTCAACAATCACAAGAGAAAATCAACTTCAATAGAGTAAGTGGGTCAAACATGAGACTTTAAAAGTATAGACAATATAATCAATAACACCCAAGAAGTAAGAATGGGACATAATTAAGATTCATTTTGAATTCTTGAGATTAAAATCAATTATCTCAAAAGATCGGTGAGTGGACCGAAGAGCAGAATGAACCCAGGTAAAATGTTAGCTGGAAGACTGGACTATGGGATTTCACAAAATAGAGGATAAAACAACAAATAAATAAAGTGCTTAAAATGTTAAGAAGCCTGTGGGGTAGTTTAGATGTTCCTGTATTCATTAGTGGGCATTTTAGGAGAAAGAACAGAGGAAGGGGGATATACCTCTCTCCCTAAATGGTGAAGAATTGAAAAGTCTCACATCTTTGGATCCTAAAGGCCCATTGGAACTCACACTTCTATGCTGTGACGAAATTATAGACCGTCAGGAAGAAAAGGAGGTAAAAGCTTTGTGAGTTAAAAGAAACAGAATTTGGGGTCACTGCTGCAGTGTAGCAGGTAAAGCTACCACCTGTGGCACAGGCATCCCATACGGATGCTGGTTGTTCCACTTCTGATCCAGCTTTCTGCTAATGCACCTGGGAAAGCAGAGGAGGATGGCCCAAGTCTTTGGGTCCCTGTACCCACATAGGAGTCCTGGAAGAAGCTCCTGACTCCTGGTTCAAGGCTTTAAATTGGCCAAGGTTTGACAGTTGCAGCTATCTGGGGAGTGGAAAATCTCTCTTTGTCTATGTCCTTCTCTCTCAGTGTAACTCTGCTTTTCAAATAAATAAGCGTATCTTTTTTTTTTTTTAAAAAAAAGAGAAATAGAATTCATAGAATGAGATGAGGATAGGACTGAGCAGCTGGGACATGAACCAATACCTGTGTGAGATGCTGGAATCACAGATGGTGACTCTACCATCTATGCTTAAAATCATGAGGGAAAAATAATGAAAAACACTTGCTCAAATAAAAATATGAAAAAAGAAAAATGAACAAGGAAGCACGGCATGTACAAGACATAAAACAAGCTGAGAAATACATCCAAATATGACAGGAGTATGATGAATTAAGTTGGTAGGTTAAAAACTGCATGGAAAAGACCAAGATTCAACCTTAAGTTATGTATAAAATGCAACTTGTAACAGGGTTCTCCAAAGACACAGAGCTGATAGGATCAAGATCTATGTATATAGTGGTATGCGTATCAATATCTATGAAGGTGCTTCAAAAAGTTTGTGCAAAACTGAATGTAAGTTCATTTTGGTGCAGATTTTTTTTTATTTGACAGGCAGAGTTACACAGTGAGAGAGAGACAGAGAGAAAGGTCTTCCTTCTGTTGGTTCACCCCCCACAATGGCCGCTACTGCCAGCACGCTGCGCCGATCCGAAGCCAGGAGCCTGGTGCTTCCTCCTGGTCTCCCATGCGGGTGCAGGGCCCGAGCACTTGGGCCATCCTCCACTGCCTTCTCGGGCCACAGCAGAGAGCTGGGCTGTAAGAGGAGCAACTGGGACTAGAACCCGGCATCCATATGGGAGGCCGGTGCCGCAGGCGGAGGATTAACCAAGTGAGCCACAGTGCCAGCCCCTTGGTTCAGATTTTTAAAAAGGATTCACACAGAGTTTTTTTTTTTGCCATGATCTATTTCAAGTCCCCACATACACATGAATTTCAACATTTTTTTCACTGAAAGAAATTTATCTTTTAGTTCCATTTTCTATGCACTTTCTGAAGTACGCTTGTACATTATATCTATCTAGACAGGATCCAGATGTATTTGCTTATGGATATATGGAAAAAATTTTTTAAAAGATTTATTTATTTACTTTAAAGTCAGAGTTACAAAGAGGCAGATGCAGAGAGAGAGAGAGAGAGAGAGAGAGAAGAGAGAAAAGTCTTCTATCCGCTGGTTTACTCCTCAAATGGCTGCAATGGCTGGAGCTGAGCCCATCCAAAGCCAGGAGCCAGGAACTTCTTTTGGGTCTTCCATGTGAGTGCAGGGGCCCAAAGACTTGGGCCATCCTCTACTGCTTTCCCAGGCCATAGCAGAGAGCTGGATTGGAAGTGGAGCAGCCAGACTTGAACCGGTGTCCAAATGGGATGCCGGCACTGCAGGCAGCAGCTTTACTCTCTAAGCCAACTCTGGCCTGGAAAGAAATTTATCAACAACAATGGCTCAGATAAATACAAAAGCTGAAAGGTCCCAGGATCTGCCTCCTTTAAGCTGCAGGGCCAGGTGAGCTGGTGGAGTGTTTTAGATTGAGTCCGAAGGCCTGAGAACCAGGGTGGTGTGTGTGTGTGTGTGTGTGTGTGTGTGTGATGGTATAACTTCCTACCCAAATATGATGAGGTTGCCAAAACTGGGGATCCAATGGTGTGAGTCCCACTTGGAGACAGATATCCAGAGAAACTGGAGACTGCTGTCTGATGTCCGAGGGCTGGAGAAGATGGGTGCCCTGGTGGAAGTGGACAGGGCAAACTTGCCTTTCCTCCGCCGTTAATACTCCGGGCACTCAGCAGATTGGATGGTGCCGTGATGAGGGAGGATCCTCTCTACTCAGTCTACTAATTCATAGACCATCACATTACTCTAAATTAACAACTGCAGGAAGAATAAAGTAATAATAGAGAAAAGAGGATGCCAGATAAAAGGGAGGCAAAAATAGCAATAATTTCAGGAAAAGTTTAGTGGCCGGTAATGGGGACAAAGGCAAGCATTTGACCTTGATGAAATATACCATATATCTCAAATAAAGATGAAAAGTCACATCACTTAATAGCATAGTTGTAAGATATAAGGAGGTACAATAGAATTTAAAATTTTATAACAATAGTGAAAAATTTAATTTTTTCTGCATATCAGTAATTCAGGTATAATAAACTACTCAGAAAAATGTTATACATTTAATTCATTATTAAAAAATCAATCAATCAATAAAACAGGTAAATTGAATGTTTTCCACCCAGTAGTTTGAAAAGAGAACAATATACTTCTCAAGCAACCAAGGGCTGACAAGTATAATGCTCTCAACATTTTTGTTAGTTTAGCAGTGTTTCTCTTTGAATTTGAATCAAGAAAGGGTTCTTGAGGGGACATGAAATTCTTAGTTTGGACTTTTTGGAGTTTCTTTAAATATTATTCCTCTGCTCTGTGTGTTGTGTTCAGGAATTCTGATGTCAACCTGATTTTCTTTATCATGATTCACTCATCCTTTCTCTCTCCATGTCAAAGCCTAATTAATTTTCTAGAATTTGTCTTGGACTGCATCACACAGTGTCAATTTCCCTGGGTACACTGTAGGCCATTTAAGTATTTAGGTTCAGGATTTATTTTGTTTTTGAGACGTTTGGACTACTGCTTTAAATATTACTTCTACTCCATTATTTCATTTCTATCTTTCAGAAACTACAATTACATGCATTTCAGATTTCTTCTTACTGTCTCTTAGTTTTTCTATTTGATCATGTTCTTCTCTTCTTTATTTTGTTTTCTATGTTGAGATTTTTTTAAAAAAAATTTATTTATTTATTAGAGAAGTAGAGTTACAGACAGAGAAGGAGAGATGGAAAGTAAGGTCTTCCATCTGCTGATTCACTCCCCAGATTGCTTCAATGGCCAAAGAAGAGTTGATCCGATCCCAGTAGCCAGGAGCTTCTTCCAGGTCTCCCATGCGAGTGTAGGGACCCAAGCACTTGGGCCATCTTCCATTGCTTTCCTAGGCCATAGTGGAGAGTGGGGTCTGAAGAGGAGCATCTGAGACTCGAACCAGCACCCATATGGGATGCCAACGCCTTTGGCAGAGGATTAACCTATTGTGCCACAGCGCTGGCCTCTAGGCTATTTTTACTTCTTTTTTTCTTTACTGTGCATTCTCCTTTGGCAACTTATAATTTAGTCTTATATCTGAGATGATTTTGTTATTTCTTTGATTTCTTTCCAGTGCTCAGTTATCATTACATGTCTTTGTTTCTGTGTTTGCTGTTTTTGCTAATCATGTCTATTCTGAATGTTTGAAATTTCAACTGCTCTAATTGATTTTCCAGTGGCACTTAATCCATAAGGTAGTTTATGTTTCAGCTTTATTTCTTCTCCTGGTTTATTTATTGCCGAGTATTTTCATCAGAGGAAAAGTTTTGATCTGGTTTCATCTTTAAATTTTTTTATTTATTGTATTTGAAAGACAGAGTGACAGAAAGAGGGGGAGAGGCAGAGAAAGAGAGAGATTTTCCATCTCCTGGTTCACTCCCAGAATGCCTGCAACAGTCAGGATAGGACCAGGTCAAAGCCAGAAGCTAGAGACTCCATTAGGGTCTCCCATGTGGGTGGCAGAGGCCCAAGCACTTGAGACATCATATGCTGTCTCCCAAGTGCATTAGCAGGGAGCTATATTGGAATCGCAGAGCAGCCAGAACTGGACCAGCACCCTGATATGGTATGTGGGTGTCCCAAGCAGTGACTTAACCCACAAGGCCCACCTCGTCTGTTTCCCTCTACTAGCAGCTTTGCGTATCTGTTGTGTACCTTTTCCTGTTTGTACTCATGTGTGTAAAGTTTTTGAACTAAAAATGATAGGCACCTTTATGAAGGGAACCTGCTGTCACATTCTGTTTTCCTGGTTCAAGGGTTCCCTCTTCTGTCAGTGTGGTTAAGTGCATTTAAAAATAAATGGTAACTCACTGTTATACTGGTTGATTTGAATTTTGTGCCCTGAGATTTGAAGTTAGGTGGCTTTGTTATACTGAGCAGCAGTTCCACCACAGATTTTTATGATTCAGAGATTTTATCGTCACCTTTCTGAAAATTCTAATGAATAAGCTGACAATTTACACGATAAAACCATTCTTAAAGGTGGTTAGTGAGACACTCACCCAATAAAGTTTTCTTATACATTTTGTATTGACTATTTATGAGCATGACATTTTATTTAATTCATAGAACTTAATCCAATTTGAGACCGTCTTTTTACTTACTTGTTTATTTATCATATACATCTCTCCTATAAGGAAATTTAAAGAGAAAAAGGACTTTTTACATTCTATTCATTGCTGTACCTCAGCACATAAATCAGTATCTGACATTGGGAAGATGGTCAAAAATATCTGTTACTTAAATGGAAACACTAAAGGTCCTATTCAGAGGAAGAATAACAATGTTTATGAAAAAAATCTAACAAGGATGTGTTATTTTTGTGACAAATAACACAAAATATGGTTATTAAAAGTAGTTTATTGAGTTATTGTGAACACCTATGCAACCATCAATCAGGTAAGGAAATAAAACTCTAGCGTTCCTTCCAAACACCCTCCTGCATTGCTTTCCAGTTACTACTGTCTTCATTCCCCAACTAAAAATGTAACTAGAATGCTGACTTGAAGCACTATAGAATAGTTTCACCTGCTTGTAAGCTTTATATGAGTAGGATCACACCGTGTGTAACCTTTTACATTTGACTCCTTTTGTTCAGTATAGTTTGGGGATTTATCTTTCTCGTCTTTAATTTCCTCATTGTCATTGCTGTGTAGTGAGGGTATTTCATGGTGTGAACATGCCACTATTTACATATGTGTTCTACTAGTGGTGCACATTGGGTTCCCGGTTTGGTGCCATTATGAATACCCTGCCCAACACATTCTCTTGGTGCTCATCCACATACATTTACTTTGAGTGCATCCCTGAGATGGAATAGCTCGTTCATTGGATATGTATAATTACAAATTCAGCTTTGATAGTATCTTTCATGAATGAAAGCTTTTCAATTTTATATAGTCCAATTTATGAATCTTCACTATGTTTTCTTTGTGTTCTATTTAGCCCTGTAATTCATTTAAACCTGAAATTTAGTTATGGTGTGAAGTAATGATCTTGATTCCCTCTTTCCCCTGTGTGGATTCCCAGCAGACATAGATAATACTTTTTTTTAATTAAAGATTTATTTATTTATTTGAAAGTCAGAGTTACACAGAGAGAGGAGAGGCAAAGAGAGAGAGAGAGAGGTCTTCTTCCATCACTGGTTCACTCCCCAACTGGCTGCAATGGTTGGAGCTGGATTGGAAGTATAGCAGCTCTGTCTCTAGCTGGTGCCCACATGGGATGCCAGCGCTTCAGGCCAGGGCATGAACCTGCTGTGCCACAGCGACAGCCCCAGCATAATACTTTGAAAAGACCAGTCTTGGCCAATACCGCTGCTCACTAGGCTAATCCTCTGCCAGCGGTGATGGTACTCTGTGTTCTAGTCCCGGTCGGGGTGCCAGTTCTGTCCCGGTTGCTCCTCTTCCAGTCCAGCTCTCTGCTGTGGCCCAGGAAGGCAGTGGAGGATGGCCCAAGTGCTTCGGCCCTGCACCCGCATGGGAGACCAGGAGAAAGCACCTGGCTCCTGGCTTCGGATCGGTATAGCGCGCTGGCGGTAGTGGCCATTTGTGGGGTGAACCAATGGAAGGAAGACCTTTCTCTCTGTCTTTCTCTCTCTTTCACTAATTCTGCCTGTCAAAAAAAAAAAAACAAAAAAAAAACAAAAAAAAAAACACAAGTCTTTTCTCACTGCTCTGCAGCAACACTTATTTATTTATTTGTTTGTTTATTTTGCCTTTTTAAAATCATGTGCTTTTTCTTTAAAATTTATTTTTTTAAGGAATACAAATTTCATAAGTATAACTTTAGGAATATAGATTCTTCCCAACATACCCACCCTCCCACCCACCTTCCCAGCCTTCCTCCTTCTCCCTCTCCCCTTGCCAGTCCCATTCTCCATTAAGATTCATTTTCAATTAACTTTGTACACAGAAGACCAACTCTATGCTAAGTAAAGAATTCAACAATTTGCAAACACGCACACGCACACACACAAAAACTGAGAACTGATTTTACAGTTAGCTCTGAATACAACTCATTGAGAACAGAGGTCCTGCATTGGAGTTAGTGCACAGTAACTCCTTTTGTTAATTTAATAATAACACTCTTATGTATGACATCAGTGACCACCTGAGGCTCATGACATATGTAGCCTAGGCTATGGAAGCCTTTTGAGTCCACAAACTCCCATCAATATTTGGACAAGGCCATAAACAAAGTGGAAGTTCTCTCTTCCCCTTAGAGAAAAGTACATCCTTCTTTGATGGCCATTTCTTTCCACTGGGGTCTCACTCACAGAAATCCTTCATATAGAACATTTTTTTGCCACAGTGTCTTGGCTTTCCATGCCTGAAATGCTCTCATGGGCCTTTCAGCCACACAAGGAAATCATAAGGGCTGATTCTTGAGGTCAGAGAGCAACACTTATTTAAAAAGGAGTGCACATATGTGTGGGTACTTTTCGAGGGCCTCTGTTCTCACCCATCCTTTGCTAGACTGGCTTAATTACTTGACTATGAGCCTTGCTATTTGACTGAGTAGGTCTTATCTCCTCCTTTTTCTTGAAGAATTTTTGACATTCTACATCATTTTCTGTTCCCTATAAATTTGGAATCAGCTGGCTAATTTGAAAAATGAAGCCTGGGATTTTGATTGAGATTGCAACGGCCAATTTTGAGAGAACTGATATGTTCACAACACTGAGTTTTCCAAATCACAAGTAAAATGTGCCCCTTAATTTACTTTTGCCTTCTTAATTTCTCTAATTTATAGTTCACCTTTTTCTATGTAGATCTTTTCATAGCTCCTCCCTCTCGCCCTTTCCTCCTTCTTCCCCTGCTCCTTTTCTTGGAGCTGCTTTTCTGAGACCAGGACAGGGCAAGGGGACACCATTAATCAGTCATGTGCTTTTCCCTGAAGACTGGTGTCAGTCTGATTCCATGGAGGAGGTCTGGAGCAGGAACTACAGAGTTAGTTCTACCTAAGGCTGTCCTTTGATGACCTGATGTCACTGAATCATGCCTTAGGTATGCCTTGGCTTGGGTGGGGCCAGGAGTGGAGTGGGACTCAGCTTTCAGGCAGGTGGTTCCATTTAACTGAGTCATTTACCCCAGAAAGGGGCAGCTGTGAGTTATCAGCCAAAAACCTAGCTGGGTAGTAGGTGCACTGGCTGGTAAAGGGAATTTGGTTGTTACACCAGGAGCATGCACTACAACAGTGTAGTATTCATAACAGAGATACAGTGACTGCACTCAAACTGTGAGCTATGAGATAGGGTGGGAACCTCATCAGTACTCTGCTTCAGGGCTTACCCACATCATCTTCTCACTTGTAACTATAGGAACAACTTAAACAGTTTTTAATCGTCAATATACATTCAATTTCAGAAACAGTTTTGATATCAGAAAGAAGAGGCTGAAAAGCTAAAGTAGGTAGAAGAATAAGAAGACGAATGATTTGGGGTTTTGAAGAAACTGAAGATTTGGTTTAGAGAAAATAAAAATGAGAATCTGTAACAAGTTGGAGATATTTCGGTGTTCAGCAGTTTATAACAGGAGCAGTTCCTGGTGCTGACAACAGGCGATGCAAGCCAGTGTGAATGGGTTTCTCTAGAAAGAAGGGGAAGAGCAGAGAAGTGGGCGATGCCATCGACAAGGATGGTGAAGAAATACGAAGTGGTGGTAGCTGTTAGGGTAGGGTGGACAGGAGGACTCTGGGCAGACTACCCGAGAGGCTGGTGGCAGAGAAAAGGACAGCACAGATAGATGGTGTGTGTTCAAAGGGAACACTGAAGGCGACTGATGAGGAACAGTAGGAAGGAGAACAGTAATGGAGACCTTGTTTTCTGATGCCCTGATATGTGTGGCTGTTCCTATAGAAGACTTTGTGGGATGTAGTGATCCCTAGGGGAAAGCCAAGTTTCCCAGTGAAAGCAGGTGGTAAAGATTTTAGGAAAAACATGGAATGAGCTGGATAATTGAATAGGATAGTGAGGGACCACAGAGAAAGATTTGAGACATAAACTCTTAGATATTAAAACATGGAGTATTACCAACCACTCAAAAAAGATTGTATGCTACTTTTAAAAACTCACACATTCATTTCATTTACATTCAGGGTTAACTCTATAACTAAGCACTAATTCTTTCTAAACCTTACTTAATATTTAGATGAAAGGGCTCTAAAAAGTTTGTGGAGAAATGAAATTGAAAGATATGTATATTTTGGTGCAAAAATTATTTGAAATCCATGCATGAAAACGATCTTCAAAAAGTTCGTGGAAATATACATCATGAAAGAACTATGCGTGAACTTCAAATTCTTTTTGCATCAATGTGAGCTTTTCTTTCAGTCCATTTCCACGAACTTTTTGAAGTCCCCTTGCACATGCCCTTTGCACAGATGGGTTACATCTCTAAGGAGTCATTCTATAGGCAGAAGGCAGAGGTCAGGTGCCCTTCTGGGAGCTGTAGCCTTGTAACAAAGGCTATCTCCACACCCTTCAGTGAAGATGAGAGCTGAGTCTGATCCAAGTGCTGTTTCTTTTAATGAACTAGTAAAGCAAGTCCGGATATTCGAGGGTTGGCAGGAAAAACTGGAATTTGAAAGTGCAATTTTGTATTGAGTTTTTTTTTTGTTGTTGTTGTTGTTTTGGGTCTTGTTTTCCTGAAATCAATGAAGTTGTGGAGTGTTTATGAATTAGTGGCCCTTAGCATGGTGTGTGTGTATGTGTGTCTGTGTGTGTGCATACACACATACATGCATGGGCACATGTATTTGTCTGCCCAGACTTTTTTCATTTGTTTTTCTCATTCATTTCTAGCAAGATAGTTTCCTTCATTTGCATCTTTGTGTTTGGCATTCAAAATAATATAACTACAAAGCTAACTCTATTAGGGAGAATGACTTGTCAGGACACAACTCCATCTACCTGTGGTAAGTAAAGTATGAGGTTAATTCAGGTCTTCATCAGATTCCATAAATTGGTGGTTCTCAACTTTGGCTGTACATCATAATCACCTGAGGTCATAAAAATTCTGATACCTGGTTCTCATCCCAGATATGTTGACTCAGTTGGGTTGTGGTGGGGCTTGAGCATACATATATTTTTAAAGTTCTCTAGGAGATTTTAATATGCATCCAAGGTAGAAATTCACTGCTCCAAACAGTTCTTTCCAATGGATCCCCAGTGTTATTAGGGTTAAAGACTCTCTCATATGGGTCCTAATGTATCTGATCTGTTGATTTAATTCTTCCCATTAGTACTTCTTTGAGCTTTGATCTTCAGTCTTATTTTTTTCCTTGTTAGTTAATTGGGATTTCTTTAAGCTTGAACTCTTACTCCTCTAGTCCCCATAAAAAGAATTTCTAAGGGATTTTGGAAAGTTAGAATTTAAATTCTCCTCTTCTATGTACAAGGTACACACTATTTGAGCTTTAGTTAAGACATAGTTGCTGACAACTTCAAATGCAGAATTTCATGGCCATGAATGAAAGATAAAATAGGAACTTAAATCTTCAGTTTTGTCAGAAGCCTGTACACATTAATTTTATTAGGGAAATTATCATTGAGAAACCAAGGTTGTTTCATTAGAAATACTCTAATGAGTAGGGAGAGGCAGAGAGACCTATAAATTAAAGACATCAGCTACTCATTTTACAAATGTTTCCTCATTCCTTGTCCAGACGGTTTTGTCTCTCCAGAAGCCAGGTAAGGTCTTCCTTTTTCTCCAACTTCAGACTTCTCTGTTTTGAGAATACTGATGTCGACTAGAAAGACATACTTTTATTGTACATAGACTTTTGATGAGATGCCTTTATTTAATTCAGTGCCTACATGGCCATGACAATGTATTTTCATCTTGTTTGACAGTAAGTTAATTCATTTTGCTTCTGAGTAAACTGGCCAGGGATACTTGAAAGGAACCCTGAAGCTGACCTTGGATCTCTAGCAGCAGATGCGGGGGGATGCCTTAGCAGGGATTAAGCCCAATGACAGTAAAATACCCCAACATATGTGGGCTCTCAAAAACTTCATTCTGTGTTAATATTACTCTTATATTAGGATTCTTCTTAAAGTTTTTGATAACTAGTTATCAAGTAGCTCATGAGAAAGAAAATACAAAACATGTTCTACTTATTTATTTTGGTAAGTATTAATTGTTCTTTAAAAATTTTTTTTGTTAGGTAGCAGAGGTAATATAAACTCTCCATACAATCCTGAAACAATTGAGAAAAGTAAAAAAGGAAATCTTTTCATTCTAATAATCCGTGAGCAGTGTATGTCATGTGAGAAAATGCAGCATAGATTCCAGTTTTAATGAAGCTAGTGACTGAGACTTAAGAAAGTTAATCTATCTTGCTACTCTCTGGACTGGATTTTTAAGCTGCAGAGAAACAGAAAGTATCAGTGAGGATGCATCTGTTGGTGATATCATTGTTAAAATTCCATTGTCTGGCTTTGAGACCAGTGTCGCAGTCTGAGCAGCTGGACAAGCTGGACATGGGAGGGATAAGGGCTGGTTCTGCCTGGGGAAGCTAATCACAAGGAGGAAGGGCTGGGAGGCAGAGGCAGAGGCAGAGGCAGGCAAGTTCTGACAGAGAACAAGTGAGAATAAAACTAGTGAGACATTAACCCTGCTCCCTGGGGAAAGGAGAACGGAGAACAACCAGATGAAGCCAGCCTGAAGCTCATTCCTGTCTCCTGCCAAGGAAAGGGGTGAGAGTGGGCATCAGGAATGTCTCACTGAGAGGAAGAGGAAGAGCAGTGGGAGAATTTCAGCGACTCAGCAATTCAAATACTGGGTTTTGATTGCTTTCATTGCTGTTCTAGATATCACTCAAATCATCATGGATTCACTCGGCGCAGCAAACACTCAGTTTGGGTTTGCTCTTTTCAAAGAGCTGAAGAAAACAAACGATGGCAATGTCTTCTTTTCCCCTGTGGGCATCTCCACTGCCATTGGTATGATCCTCCTAGGGACCCGAGGAGCCACTGCCTCGCAGTTACAGAAGGTAGGGAGCTTCCTTTGTTTCCCATGCACAGATTTGTTTCTGGAGTAAATCTATCTTTACCTGGAAAACAGGCTCATTTTGACCTGTGGTGCAGGGAACCATAAAGACATGGAGGAAGTTCACACCAAATACCATCATGCCATCTCTACCCTGATGCTAGAAATCCCTTTGAATGGGGGCTGGGTGAATGGCCTTGTGAAAAGTAATTTCTTTCATAATTAGAGCTATATCATGAAGGGTAAAAAGTACTGGGAGAAGCAACATAATCCCCATCACGGTATAAATGACACATCAACGATGAATATGTGAATGGATAAAGTGGGCAACCCAGACCTTTTCAAGATTTTGCAAGGATATAAATGTATGCCCTTGGGGGTTCTTTCACAGGCATACACTTCCTCCTGACTGATTCAATGTGATGTTTGCTTTCTGTGCTCTGACCATCGAAATAATATTTTTTCCCTACCAGGTGTTTCACTTTGAAAAAGACACAGACAGCACAAGAATAAAGACTGGAGAAAAAGAGGTGGGAAACATGATTCACATCTTCAACATAGCTTTTTAGGTGTGAATTCACTGGGGAAAAGGGCTGGGAGAGATGTGGAACACTTGACACTTTTTATTAGGCAATAATAATCATTGCAACCAAATAGTGTTGCTAGGATCATGTAACAATAATAAAGCCTTAATATTAAGAAGAGGCCCTAACTTTATTGGACAATAGCTACTATGATGTAACTAGTAAAGGTTAATGACAGAAAAGTTCCCTTAGTAGGTGGATGGATTTTGAAGTTAAACAGGTTTCGGTTCAAGTTTAGGCTTGGTCATTTAACAACTGTTCTACTTTGGACAAGTTATTTATCTTCTTTGAGCCTCTGAAAATAGATCACATTGGTTACTTATCTAGATGTGGTGGTTTAGTACGAGATATTATTACTAAATTCCACTCATATTTTAGTTTCCCTGCTGATGTTTTATTTTATTAAAAAAAGCACAGGACCAATAACTTCCTAGGGTATCTTCAAGCTAGTATTCTTGATATTCCAGTAGTCCTCACCAAAAGAGCATTCTGCCCAAACATGGGAAAGGGGTTAAGTCCTTTAGGTCTGGGCTTGCATCAGGAGATAGTTAAAGCTCTCAGGAAGAACATAATTGTTCTGACAATAGTCATAGTCCGAGTCCATGCCCGCATAAAGCCATAGTCCAAATAACGCAGCCATGTGATCTGTTCATTTCCTAATCCTGAAACGCTAGGTTGCCTGAGTGGTTCGGATGCATCTGTCGAGAGCCAAGCTTCCTTCCAGGATTTTCACAACAGCATTGGTTCAGACAGCTGCTCCAGTGTTCCCTGGGTTGTGGAGCCCTGTTGTTTTCAGAGAACTTTTCCTCCAAAGCATGATAATCTATACAGAACCCTGATACAAATTAGAAAAAGGCACATTGCCTTGACAAAGAGCTTGATGACCAGGGTGGGAGTTTCAGCTTTTGTGTACCTGTGAAGCCCAGTGTAGTTGCTCTGTCAATGACCCTGAATCTTTCTGGGAATGTCAGTGGTACAAAGAAGAATAAAATTACTGACTGAAAGAGTATGACTGGAGCACACATCAAAGGTCATCTCCTTTAATTGCTTCATTATTTGATGGGGAATGAGATGAGTAAAGTCATCTGCCTGGAGACAAGCTTGACACGTACCCTTTCATTATCACGTGAAAACTTGCTTTTCAAAACTGATAGTGAAATATTGAGGCATATGTATCAAGGGTATAAGGAATAATGCACTGAATACCCTTTACCACCTCCACCCTGTGTGAGTAATAAACCATTACAGGTCAGATGAAAATGCCATCCTTGAGCATGTCCCAGCCTCTTCTGAGACAGGACGTGCCCCTGTCTTCAGTTAGGTGTTAGTTACATATATTTATTGTTTCATTATATGCAATATTTTTGTCATTATGCTCTGCAACTTGTTGATGTTTGACTCTGCATTATGCTTACAAGATTCATCTGTAGCATACTTGTAGCACTGGTTGATTCATTCCCACAGGTGTTCATCTATTTGTCCCATTGATGGGGGCTTCTTCTCTATTATCAACAGTGATAGAATGACCCTTTTCTTTTTTTTTTTAAGATTTATTTATTTATTTGAAAGGCAGAGTTACACAAAGAGAAGGAGAGAGAGAGAGATACAGATAGAAAGAGAGAGAGGTCTTCCATTTGTTGGTTCACTCCCCAATTGGCCTCAACAGCTGAAGCTGTGCTGATCTGAAGCCAGGAGCCAGGAGCTTCTTCTGGGTTTCCCGCGTGGGTGCAGGGGCCCAAGGACTTGGGCCATCTTCCACTGCTTTCCTAGGCTATAGCAGAGAGCTGGATTGGAAGTGGAGTAGCCAGGTCTTGAACCGGTGCCCATATTGGATACTGGCACTGCAGGCGGCAGCATTACCCATTATGCCACAGCACCGGACCCATAGAATGACCCATTTCATACAAGCCATTTTTGCATTTGTGGGATGATCAACTTAATCATAATATAGAAGAAATTGTACATTATTTGATTGAATTTGCTAATATTTTCATAAAAGCTAAAAAATATGTATTGTGAATGAAATCAATTATACTTCCTTGTCCAGTTTTGGGTATCAAAGTAACATTAGACTCATAAAATGAGTTGGAGATTGTCTCATCTTTTTCTACTTTCTGAATGAATTTGTACAAATTAAGAAACACACCTAATTGTTGGGTGGAATTTGGACTGAAACTCTCTGAACCTGGTGATTTGTTGGTCTGCTTTTTGGTGGTTAACTTTTCATTACTTAGTTGATTTCTTTAGTAAACATAGGGTGGATTTTTTTTTCCTGAGGCAGTTTTGAGTAATATCTTAGTTTTATTTTCCATTTATTTTATGTATTCAAGTATAATTACAATACAGGCATTCATAGTTTATAAAATGGTTTTAGTACTTATAATTTTAATTAACATGTGATAATCATACATTTTTATGGGATACAGTGCAATACTCTAAGATGCATCCACAGCATGCATCAAACCAGGCAATTGTTCGCTGCCTCTTAAAGTCTGTTTCCTCTGTAGTGATGCCACTTCCACATTCTGTTAGTAACTTTCTTCTAATTCTGTCTTTTACTTTACCAATATTTTCCATATGTAATCTTTCATGTCTTTTTAAATAGTCAGCTAGTTATCCTCTCTAAAATTACTTTTATTTCTTGCTATACTAATTCTTGCTGTGATATATCCTTCCTTTATTTTTTGGTTGGAGGATGGATGGGTATGATGATTACTCTTTTTCTAACCAAATTAAGTCTAATTTTCTTATTTTCTAATTTAAGCTTGTAGCTTTACCAAATTTCTTTGTAGAAATATTTTAGTTGCTGTTGTATCCCACAAATAACTTTTAAAAAACTTTTAGAAGATGGATATTTCCATTTTAGATTTCATAGGCTTGCTTTTCATTGGCAAAATACATATATTTTAAAAATCGAAGTTTAGTATAGACTCAGTAACACTCACGAATTTTAAGTGTATAGTTCCACTAACTTTTATTAAGGGAATATGCATGTGACTGTGCCACAGATAACTTCCTGAGTACCAAGAACAATGTCTTGTGCTTCCTCAAAGTTATTTTCCAGTTATCACTCAAAGATATCTAGTAGAAACCTTATCATCAATCACATTATTTCTATTATTTTTTGGGGATACAACATTATGTATGTATACCCATCTAATGTATATCGGTAGTTTATTTTTACTGCTGTGAATATTCCATTGTATAACTTTCATAATTTGCTCATTTTTGTTATTGGTAAATACTTGGTTTGTTTCATTCTGAGTTATTTTGAATCAAGTTAGTATGGACACTGTTGTTCATGCCCTTTGCTTCACAGATGAACTCATCTCTCTTGGGTATTTTCTGAGGAGTAGAGTTGCTGGGCCATGGAGTATATGAACATTCAGCTCTCACAGATCCTGCCAAGTAGTTTTCTGAAATGTTCGTACCAGGTTACCTCACACCCACAGTGCATGAGAGTCGCTTTGCGTCTTTACCAACTTTTGGTAAAGTTTTTTTTATTGTTTTTTATTGCTCTTTAATAAATTTTTATTGTTTCTGATGGGTGTTTGGTGGTAGCTTATAATTTTAATTTGTATTTTCTTGAAAAGTAGTTATGACAAATACCTTTTCATATGCTTATTAGCCATTTGGAAAGCCTCTTAAGTCTTTTCTTCATGTTCTTTCCCTTAGGTTGTCTATATCTTATTGATTAGTAAGAGTTCTTCATATAATCTGAATCTGAACCTCATATCAGATATAGGTATATCTAGAAATGTTTCCCATTTTGTTGCTTGTTTTTCTCACTCTTAATTATGCCTTTTGGTGAACAGAAATTCATAGTGTTAATGAAGTCCAATTTATCAATTTCTTCCCTTTAAGATAAAAACTTTTGGGTCCTATTTCAGAAATCTTTGCCTAGTTCAAGGTCATGAAGATCATTTCCTATATTATTTTCATTGTACTTACTGAAATTTATACCATTTCCTGGACTACGTTGCTTGCCAATGGCACCTTGTCATAAAGCAGGTTACCGTGTATAAGTGTGAAAATGTTTCTTGACTCTGTCCTACTATATTGTTTATTTGGCTCTCCTCATGCTAATACTACAGTGTCTTACTAACTAGGTCTTGGAATCTGATAGAATAAGTCTCAGCTTTGTTCTTTTAAAAAAATCATCACCATTTCATTTCTCTCTATAGTTCACAGTTTGTCAATTTCACAGGAAACGGCAATTTTTATTGAGATGACATTGAAAATATAGATTTAATTTTGACAAAATTGACATACTTGTGATACTGAATTTTCCAATCCACAAAAATAGTGGGTCAATTTACTTAAGTCTTCTTTAACATCTCTTGTTATAGAATTATCTGTGTGAATAGCTAGCACATCTTTCATTAGATTTCATAACTTTCTTTTTAGAACTTATTTTATTTATTTGAAAGTCAGAGTGACAGAGAGGCAGAGGCAGAGAGAGAGAGAGAGAAAGTGTGAGAGAGAGAGAGAAAGAAAGAGAGAGAGAGAGGGAGAGAGAGAGATCTTCCATCTACTGGTTCACTCCCCAGATGGCCACAACAGCTGGAGCTGCGTCAATCCAAAGCCAGGAGCCAGGAGCTTCTTCCGGGTCTCCCACCTGGGTGCAGGGGCCCAAGGACTTGGGCCATCTTCTACTGCCTTCCCAGGCCTTAGCAGAGAGCTGGATCAGAAATGGAGCAGCCAGGACTCTAAGTGGTGCCCATTTGTAATGCCGGCACTGCAGGGGCAGCTTTACCTGCTATGTCACAGCTCTGGCCACAAATCTTTTTAAAAAAGATTAATTTTATTTGTTTGAAAGGCAGAGTAACAGAGAGAGAGGGAGAGACAGAGTGAGAAAGAGATATTCCATCTGTTTGTTGACTCTCCAAATGGCTGCAACAGATGGGATAGGGCCAGGCTGAAGCCAAGAGTACAGAACTCTATCTGGGTTCCCCATGTGGGTTCCAGGGGTCCAACTCTTGGGCCATTTCCTGCTTTTCCAGGTGCGTTTGCAGGGAGCTGGATCAGAAGCATTGCAGCCAGGACTTGAACTGGCAGTCTGATATGGGATGCAGGCATTGCAAACCGTGGCTTTAACCCCTTGAGCCACAGCACCAGCCCCGGATTTCATAAATTTTGATATAAAATTATAGTTATTTTATGAATAAAGTATGATTTCTTTTTCTGCCCCATTTGTTATTGTACTTGGTTTTAATATCATATTTTAATATCATATTTTTGTTGTGATTTATTTCTAACTTAATCACATTCTTCGAATTTTCTTAAGACTTTCTCTATTCTCTGTTAGGTGATCAGTTTTCAAAATATTCTCTGTGTTGTTGTTCATAGAATTCTATATCCCACTTACAGAAACTTATTTATTTGCTGATGTTTTTTATAATCTTCCCCAGATTTTGTTGATATCAATTGGTAAGAAAGATGTGTTGCCGGCGCTGCGGCTCACTAGGCTAATCCTCCGCCTTGCAGCGCCGGCACACCGGGTTCTAGTCCTGGTCGGGGAGCCGGATTCTGTCCTGGTTGCCCCTCTTCCAGGCCAGCTCTCTGCTATGGCCAGGGAGTGGAGTGGAGGATATGAACTCATCTCTCTTGGGAGACCAGGATAAGTACCTGGCTCTTGCCATTGAATCAGCGCGGTGTGCCAGCCGCAGCGCGCTGGCTGCAGCGGCCATTGGAGGGTGAACCAATGGCAAAGGAAGACCTTTCTCTCTGTCTCTCTCTCTCACTGTCCCCTCTGCCTGTCAAAAAAAAAAAAAAAAAAAAAAAAAAGATGTGTTAAAAATCTCCTACCATTATGATTGGTTTGATTATTTCATCTTGCATTTTTTGATAAGCATATTTTATGGTCTATATTTGATACATTAATTTTAAAAATTTTTGTATCTTTCTGGTGAATTTAACATTTTCCTAATATGTGTCATATTTTGTGCTTTAGATATTTTTGTCATATATGAATGTATCCATGCTTTCTTTTGGTATTTCTCTGGGATATCTTTTTCTATTTTTATTTTTAAATCTACATGTCCAAAAAATGTGTTAGAGGTTTCTTATTCTTGGGGCTGGTGCCGTTGCGCAGCGGGATAATGCCCTGGCCTGAGGTGCCGGCATCCCATATGGGCACCAGTTCTAGTCCCGGCTGCTCCTCTTCCTATCCAGCTCTCTGCTGTGGCCTGGGATAGCAGTGGAGGATGGCCCAAGTCCTTGGGCCCCTGCACCCACATGGGAGACTGGGAAGAGCGCCTGGCTCCTGGCTTCGGATCGGCACAGCTCTGGCGGTTGCGGTCAACTGGGGAGTGAACCATCAGGTGGAAGACCCCTCTCTCTCTCTCTCTCTCTCTCTCTCTCTCTGCCTCTCCTCTCTCTGTGTAACTCTGACTCTCAAGTAAAAAATAAATAAATCTTTTTTTTAAAAAAAGAATTTTTTTTTTTGCTCTGAGTCAAATATCTGACTTGGTAATATTTTATACCATTCTGTAGGATGTGTTATCACTATGTTGACTGTTTCCTTTGTTGTAGCTGAAACCTTGATTTAGTCACATTTGTCTATTTTTGTTTTTGTTGCTTGTACTTTTGATGTCATATCAAAGAAATTATTGTTAAATCAATGCCATGAAGATTTCTCCCAAATTTTCTTTTATCAGTTTCATAGTTTTATGTCTTATGTTAAAGTCTTTCTTTAACTTATTTTGAGTTTTTACATGTGGTATAATATAAAGATGCAATTTCACTCTTGCACGGGATGTTCAGTTTTCCCAACCCCTTTTGTTGAAGAGACTGCCCTTTCCTCACTGCATAGTCTTGGCACCTTTGCTGAAAATCATTTGCTCAGGGGCTGGTGCCGTGGCTCACTGGGTTAATCCTCCGCCTGTGGTGCTGGCATCCCATATGGGCACCAGGTTCTAGTCCCGGTTGTTCCTCTTCTAGTCCAGCCCTCTGCTGTGGCCTGGGAGGGCAGTGGAGGATCGCCCAAGTGCTTGGGCCTGCACCGGCATGGAAGACCACCTGGCTCCTGGCTTCGGATCGGTGCAGTGCCGGCCGTAGCGGCCATTTGGGGAGTGAAACAATGAAAGGAAGACCTTTCTCTGTCTCTCCCTCTATCTGTAACTCTGCCTGTCAAATAAAAAAAAAATCATTTGCTTGTCTATGCAAAGGTTTATTTCTGGGCTCTTTATTTGGTTCAATTGCTCTAAATTTCTCGCTTTATTTGAGCATACCATCTTGTTAAGCACTGCTTTGTAGTTTTGAAATCAGGAACTGTGAGAAATATAAATTTGTTCTTTTAAAAGATTGCTTTGGCTGTTTGGAGTTCCTTTAGAATTCCATATAAATCTTAGGATTTCTTTTCTATTTCTGCAAAAAATAAAATTTTTGGTATTTTCATAGTCATTGCCCTCAATATTTAGATTGCTTTGGGTAATGTGGATATTTTTAAAAATAGTAAGCTTTTGAAAACACCAGCAGGGAGTGTTTCACCATTTACTTGTTTTTTTTTCTTTGACTTCTTTTAGTAATATTTAATGGTTTATAAGTCTTTCACCTTCTAGTAAAATTTATTCCTAAGTATTTTGTATTTTTAGTTTTTTGGGTATGTGCATAATGTTTTCTTCTGTACATATAGGATCATGGAATCTGTGAACAGAGATAGTTTTACTTCTTTCTTGCAAATTTGGATGCATTTTTTTTCTTTGTCTAGTTATTCTGGCTAGAACTTTCAGTACTATGTTGAATATGTTGAACAGTAATGGTGAGAGTAGGCATATTCACCTGAACATAGAAGAAAAGCTTCCAATCTCTCACTACTGAGTATTATATTGCCTATGGGATTTTCATAGGTGACTTTATAAAATTTGGAGGTTTCATCTTTCTCAGTTTGTTGAGTATTTATATCTTGAAAGGGTGTTAAATTCTGCCAAATGCTGGTTTTTGTCATTTATTCTGCTGATGTGGTGTATGACATTGGTTGATTTTTGTATATTGAACCCTGATTGCACTCCAGGTATAAGTTCTACTTAGTAATGATGTATAACCCTTCCAATGTGTTGTTGAACTGAGTTTGCTTATTTTGTTAAAATCAATATTCATTAGGAATATTAACATTAAGTAGTATTTTTAGAAATGAAATGATTTTTTTCTTATTTTTAAAATTTATTTATTTGAAATTTAGTTACAGAGAGAGATGGGGAGAGAGAGAGAAAAAGAGGGAAGGAAAGAAAGTGAGCTTCCTTTTACACCAGCAAAGGTGACCCCAGGTGGCGACAATGGACAGCGCTGGAGCTTGGGGCTCCGTTTTGGTGTCCCACTTGAATGGCAGGGCTCAAACACTTGGGCCACCTTCCATTGCTTCTCCCAGCCCATTGTCAGGGAACTCGACTGGAAGTGTAGCAACCGGGACATGAACCAGCACCAGCATAGGACGCCGGCATCACAGGTGATGGCTTTATCCACCATGCCACAACACCAGTTTTTTTTTTTTTTTAAAGATTTATTTATTTATTTGAAAGACTAACATAGAAAGAGGAAGAGCCAGAGAGAGAAAGGTGGGGGTGGGGGAGAAATAGAGAGAGAGAGAGAATGAATCTTCCATCTGCTGGTACACTCCCCAGATGGCTTCAGTGGCCAGAGCTGGACCAGGCCAAAACCAGAAGCGTGCAGTTCCATTTGGGTCTCCCATATGGGTGGGATGGACCCAAAAACTTCCGCCACCTTCCACTGTTTTTCTCAGTCCATTAGCAGGGGGCTCTATTGGAAGTGGAGCAGCCAGAACTTGAACCAGCACCAGCATGGGATGCCAGCATCACAGGTGATGGCTTTATCCACCATGCCACAATACTGGCCCCTCAAGTATTTTTAAAAATATTTATTTATTTATTTATTTGAAAGGCAGAGTGACAGAGAAAGAGGAAGAGACACAGAGGGTGGGGGGGGTAGGATGAGAGAGATCTTCCATTTGTAGGTTCACTCCCCAGATGCCTGCAACAGCCAGGTGCCAGTAATTCCCTCTAGATCTCGAGTGTGGGTGAGTATAGCACAAGTGCTTGGACTGTCCTCTGTTGCCTCCCAGGAGCATTAGCAGGGAGCTGGATTGGAAGTGGAAGTGGGGCTCAATCCTAGGCATTCTAATATGAGATGCAGATATCCCAAGATGTGGCTTAACTGCTTTGCGACAGTGCCCGCTCTGTATATATTTTTCAATGTATATATATATATATTTTTTTTGCCTGGCTTTGGTATCATCATGATGCTGGTTGCATTGAATGAACTTCCCTTTCAATTCTTTGAGAATTTGAGGAAGATTGGTATTAATTTTCCTTGAGATGTTTGATAGAATTTTTGGTGAAGCTGTTTGGTCCTGTGCTTTTCTTTGTTGAGAGGTTTTTGATTATTGATTCAACTTTCTCCTTTGTTATAATTCTGTTTACTTCTTACATCTTCATGATTCAGTCTTGGTAGTTCGTATGCTTCTGAAAATGTATCCATTTCTTCTAGGTTTTTCTTTTGGGCATGTCATTACTCATAATATTTTCTCATCATTATTTTTATTTCTATGACATCAGCTGCAATATCTCCTATGTCATTTCTAATTTTAGTTATTTTAATCCCCTTTTTCCCTTAGTTTGTCTATATAAGGCATGTCAATTTTATTGATCTTTTATTTTGAAGGATGAAGGATGGTTTTGCTGGAGATAAAATTCTTGGTTGATTTTTTGCCTTTCAATACTTTGAGTATATCATCCTTTCCTTTTTAGTCTTCAAAGTTTTACTGTAAAATCTTTTTTTATTTTTTTACAGGCAGAGTGGATAGTGAGAGAGAGAGGGAGACAGAGAGAAAGGCCTTCCTTTTCCATTGGTTCACCCCGCAATGGCCGCTATGGCCGGTGCGCTGTGGCTGGTGCACCGTGCCGATCCAAAGCCAGGAGCCAGGTGCCTCTCCTGGTCTCCCATGCAGGTGCAGGGCCCAAGGACTTGGGCCATCCTCCACTGCCTTCCCGGGCCACAACAGAGAGCTGGACTGGAAGAGGGGCAAGCCAGACAGAATCCAGCTCCCCACCCCGGGACTAGAACCCGGGGTGCCAGCGCCGCAGGCGGAGGATTAGCCTAGTGAGTTAATCTCTCTCTCACTGTCCACTCTGCCTGTCAAAAAAAAAAAAAAAAAAAGACCCTGGGCTTCATTGATTACCTTTGTTCTCAATGACCCCCAACCCCAACCGGGCAACTTGTTCCTGTCTATACTTTGTAGGACAAAAACCCTTTCCCAAATTGTCAAAATATTGGACACCTATCACACTCTTATGTTTCTATACCCAGGGAAAAATAAGGGGTCCAGAATTTTCTCTGAATTGCATAGTGCGATGTTGTGAGAAGGGACACTGGTGAGCGGGTGTTTAGGATTTTCCTACTGGGCTTTAGTGCAGTTGGCTTTGCACTCACCTGGGGTAAAGGTGCCTCTTATCTACTTTCTGGGTTTTCTCACAAAGGCAGTTTTGCCTTTGCCTTGTTAAGTTGATTTCTCTGTGGGGGAAGTTGGTTTGGCATTTCTTATTCTGTCATCTTGCTGAAGTCATTCCCTGGAAGTTTCTTGAGCAAAGATTTAAACATGATGGATGCTGCTATGTTGTGTTTGCTTTGTTCTTGAATGAATCTTTGGATGTATATGGAATTCTCATTTAATATTTTCTGTCAACTTTTTGAAGATTTCATTCCACTTTTCTTTTCTAATGTTGCTGTTGAGAATTGGTTTAAGTGGCATCTCTTTGTGGGTGACCTATCTTTGCCTGCATGTGAGTTTTGCTTTTTGTTTTTGTTGTTTCTGAATTTACTACATTGCATATAGGCTTGGGTTTCTATTTATCATTGTCGTGGGCTAAATTTTACTCAAAATTAATATTTCAGGCTCCTGCATTTTACTTAGAGAAGAATGCTAAGCACAGGCTCAAACATGACATGTAGCATGGTCAATTTCAGAAGTTATTTAGAAAGTGAGAAGAATACCCAGGAACATGAGGACTTTATTAAGGGAGAGTGGGCCAATAAGGATAAACAGGGGTCTCCATACCAGTCATTCTAGGGGTCAACGAGGAGAGAGGGAGCAAGCCAGAGAGCGTGAGCAGGCAAGCGAGAACGCAGGTGAGAGGCTGCAAATGAGAGGGCCAGGCTCAGCGCTCTCCATGCCTCTTACGCACTTCCAAAAGGGGAATGGTTACATAGTCTGACTGACAGATAGGTAAAGGTGAGATTACATGGGGGCAAGGGTGGGTGTGGCCTCCAGCTCATGAACCTGATCTATCTCCCTGAGCAGGCTCATATCACCATGACTTCGATTTAGTATGCTTTCTGAAAATGAAAATTCACACCTTTCATCAGTTTTGGAAAAATCTTAGCCTCTTAATTTTTTGCATATTTCCCCATTCTCTCTTCTTGCCCTTTCAGAGAATGCTGTATTTTTTTTCTATTGTTCAGATATATTATGTGTTACACACTACTAATATATATTACATATATTCATCAATTTTTGTCTTTTTGTTATATTCTGAGAAAATAATTCAGCTTTATTTTTAGTTTGCTAATTTATAAGTGCCTAATTATTGGGTTTTTAAATTCAATTATTGGGTTTTTAAATTCAATTAAATATTCATATATAGATGTTTTAATTGATTATTAAGCTAATCTCAAAATTAATGATAGTCACTTGTTCCTTAAACATATATTCAATATTCTTTTGT